>NC_079479.1:19361271-19605284 GCF_026230105.1 Diorhabda sublineata | reverse complement strand
CCATTGAAGTCGATTGTCACTTTGTGTTGATTGAAAATTTTCAAAGTCTATCTTCCTCATTTGAAGTCGAATTTCAACATTTCTCATATATTTAAATGAGTTCACATCTAAATTTATCATATATCGTCGATTAACATCCATTGAAGCCCATTGAAGTCGATTGTCACTTTGTGTTGATTGAAAATTTTCAAAGTCTATCTTCCTCATTTGAAGTCAAATTCAACATTTCTTATATATTTGAGTGAGCTCGCATCTGACTTTGTCAGATATCGTCGATTAGAATCCATTGAAGCCCATTGAAGTCGATTGTCACTTTGTAGTTATTGAAAATTTTCAAAGTCTATCTTCCCCATTTGAAGTCGAATTTCAGCATTTCTCATATATTTAAATGAGTTCGCATCTAACTTTATCAGATATCGTCGATTAACATCCGTTGAAGCCCATTGAATTCGATTCTCACTTTGTGTTGATTGAGAATTTTCAAAGTCTATCTTTCTCATTTGAAGTCGAATTTCAACATTTCTCATATATTCGAATGAGTTTGCATCTAACTTCGTCAGATATCGTCGATTTACATTCATTGAAGCCCAATGAAGTCGATTCTCACTTTGTGTTGATTGAAAATTTTCAAAGTCTATCTTCCTCATTTGAAGTCGAATTTCAACATTTCTCATATATTTGAATGAGTTTGCATCTAACTTTGTCAGATAAAGTCGATTTACATCCATTGAAGCCCATTGAAGTCGATTGTCACTTTGTGTTGATTGAAAATTTTCAAAGTCTATCTTCCCCATTTGGAGTCGAAATTCAACATTTCTTATATATTTGAATGAGTTTGCATCTAACTTTGTCAGATAAAGTCGATTTACATCCATTGAAGCCCATTGAAGTCGATTGTCACTTTGTGTTGATTGAAAATTCTCAAAGTCTATCTTCCTCATTTGAAGTCGAATTTCAACATTTCTCATATATTTGAATGAGTTTCTATCTGACTTTGTCAGATATCGTCGATTTACATTCATTGAAGCCCATTGAAGTCGATTCTCACTTTTGTGTTGATTGAAAATTTTCAAAGTGTATCTTCCTCATTTGGAGTCGAATTTCAACATTTCTCATATATTTAAATGAGTTTGTATCTGACTTTGTCAGATATCGTCGATTTACATTAATTGAAGCCCATTGAAGTCGATTCTCACATTGTGTTGATTGAAAATTTTCAAAGTCTATCTTCCTCATTTGATGTCGAATTTCAACATTTCTCATATATTTGAATGAGTTTGTATCTGGCTTTGTCAGATATCGTCGATTTACATTCATTGAAGCCCATTGAAGTCGATTCTCACTTTGTGTTGATTGAAAATTTTCAAAGTCTATCTTCCTCATTTGGAGTCGAATTTCAACATTTCTCATATATTTAAATGAGTTCGCATCTAACTTTATCAGATATCGTCGATTTACATTCATTGAAGCCCATTGAAGTCGATTCTCACTTTGTGTTGATTGAAAATTTTCAAAGTCTATCTTCCTCATTTGAAGTCGAATTTCAACATTTCTCATATATTTGAATGAGTTTGCATCTAACTTTGTCAGATATCGTCGATTTACATTAATTGAAGCCCATTGAAGTCGATTCTCACATTGTGTTGATTGAAAATTTTCAAAGTCTATCTTCCTCATTTGATGTCGAATTTCAACATTTCTCATATATTTGAATGAGTTTGCATCTAACTTTGTCAGATATCCTCGATTTACATTCATTGAAGCCTATTGAAATCGATTCTCACTTTGTGTTGATTGAAAATTTTCAAAGTCTATCTTCCTCATTTGAAGTCGAATTTCAACATTTCTCATATATTTGAATGAGTTTGCATCTAACTTTGTCAGATATCGTCGATTTTCATCCATTGAAGCCCATTGGAGTCGATTGTCACTTTGTGTTGATTGAAAATTTTCAAAGTCTATCTTCCTCATTTGAAGTCGAATTTCAACATTTCTCATATATTTAAATGAGTTCGCATCTAACTTTATCAGATATCGTCGATTAACATCCGTTGAAGCCCATTGAATTCGATTCTCACTTTGTGTTGATTGAAAATTTTCAAAGTCTATCTTCCTAGCTTGAAGTCGATTCTCATCAATTCTTATATATTTGAGTGGGTTTGCAACTAACTTTGTCCGCAATCGTCGATTTACTTCCATTGAAGCCCAATGAAGTCGATTGTCACTTTGTGTTGATTGAAAATTTTCAAAGTCTATCTTCCTCATTTGAAGTCGAATTTCAACATTTCTCATATATTTAAATGAGATCGCATCTAAATTTATCATATATCGTCGATTAACATCCATTGAAGCCCATTGAAGTCGATTGTCACTTTGTGTTGATTGAAAATTTTCAAAGTCTATCTTCCTCATTTGAAGTCGAATTTCAACATTTCTCATATATTTGAATGAGTTTGCATCTAACTTTGTCAGATATCGTCGATTTACATTAATTGAAGCCCATTGAAGTCGATTCTCACATTGTGTTGATTGATAATTTTCAAAGTCTATCTTCCTCATTTGATGTCGAATTTCAACATTTCTCATATATTTGAATGAGTTTGCATCTAACTTTGTCAGATATCCTCGATTTACATTCATTGAAGCCTATTGAAGTCTATTCTCACTTTGTGCTGATTGAAAATTTTCAAAGTCTATCTTCCTCATTTGAAGTCGAATTTCAACATTCCTCATATATTTGAATGAGTTCGCATCTAAATTTATCATATATCGTCGATTAACATCCATTGAAGCCCATTGAAGTCGATTGTCACTTTGTGTTGATTGAAAATTTTCAAAGTCTATCTTCTTCATTTGAAGTCGAATTTCAACATTTCTTATATATTTGAGTGAGCTCGCATCTGACTTTGTCAGATATCGTCGATTAGAATCCATTGAAGCACATTGAAGTCGATTGTCACTTTGTAGTTATTGAAAATTTTCAAAGTCTATCTTCCCCATTTGAAATCGAATTTCAACATTTCTCATATATTTAAATGAGTTCGCATCTAAATTTATCATATATCGTCGATTAACATCCATTGAAGCCCATTGAAGTCGATTGTCACTTTGTGTTGATTGAAAATTTTCAAAGTCTATCTTCCTCATTTGAAGTCGAATTTCAACATTTCTTATATATTTGAGTGAGCTGGCATCTGACTTTGTCAGATATCGTCGATTAGAATCCATTGAAGCCCATTGAAGTCGATTGTCACTTTGTAGTTATTGAAAATTTTCAAAGTCTATCTTCCCCATTTGAAGTCGAATTTCAGCATTTCTCATATATTCGAATGAGTTTGCATCTAACTTCGTCAGATATCGTCGATTTACATTCATTGAAGCCCATTGAAGTCGATTGTCACTTTGTGTTGATTGAAAATTCTCAAAGTCTATCTTCCTCATTTGAAGTCGAATTTCAACATTTCTCATATATTTGAATGAGTTTGTATCTGGCTTTGTCAGATATCGTGGATTTACATTCATTGAAGCCAATTGAAGTCGATTCTGACTTTGTGTTGATTGAAAATTTTCAAAGTCTATCTTCCTCATTTGGAGTCGAATTTCAACATTTCTCATATATTTAAATGAGTTCGCATCTAACTTTATCAGATATCGTCGATTTACATTAATTGAAGCCCATTGAAGTCGATTCTCACTTTGTGTTGATTGAAAATTTTCAAAGTCTAACTTCCTCATTTGATGTGGAATTTCAACATTTCTCATATATTTGAATGAGTTTGCATCTAACTTTGTCAGATATCCTCGATTTACATTCATTGAAGCCTATTGAAGTCGATTCTCACTTTGTGTTGATTGAAAATTTTCAAAGTCTATCTTCCTCATTTGAAGTCGAATTTCAACATTTCTCATTTATTTGAATGAGTTTGCATCTAACTTTGTCAGATATCGTCGATTTTCATCCATTGAAGCCCATTGAAGTCGATTGTCACTTTGTGTTGATTGAAAATTTTCAAAGTCTATCTTCCTCATTTGAAGTCGAATTTCAACATTTCTCATATATTTGAATGAGTTCGCATCTAAATTTATCATATATCGTCGATTAACATCCATTGAAGCCCATTGAAGTCGATTGTCACTTTGTGTTGATTGATAATTTTCAAAGTCTATCTTCCCCATTTGAAGTCGAATTTCAGCATTTCTCATATATTTAAATGAGTTCGCATCTAACTCTATCAGATATCGTCGATTAACATCCGTTGAAGCCCATTGAATTCGATTCTCACTTTGTGTTGATTGAAAATTTTCAAAGTATATCTTCCTCATTTGAAGTCGAATTTCAACACTCCTTATATATTTGAATGAGTTTGCATCTAACTTTGTCAGATAAAGTCGATAAACATCCATTGAAGCCCATTGAAGTCGATTGTCACTTTGTGTTGATTGAAAATTCTCAAAGTCTATCTTCCTCATTTGAAGTCGAATTTCAACATTTCTCATATATTTGAATGAGTGTGTATCTGACTTTGTCAGATATCGTCGATTTACATTCATTGACGCCCAGTGAGGTCGATTGTCACTTTGTGTTTTTGAAAATTTTCAAAGTCTATCTTCCCCATTTGAAGTCGAATTTCAACATTTCTTATATATTCGAATGAGTTTGCATCTGACTTTGTCAGATATCGTCGATTTACATTCATTGAAGCCCATTTAAGTCGATTCTCACTTTGTGTTGATTGAAAATTTTCAAAGTCTATCTTCCTCATTTGATGTCGAATTTCAACATTTCTCATATATTTAAATGAGTTCGCATCTAACTTTATCAGATATCGTCGATTAACATCCGTTGAAGCCCATTGAATTCGATTCTCACTTTGTGTTGATTGAACATTTTCAAAGTCTATCTTCCTAACTTGAAGTCGATTCTCATCAATTCTTATATATTTGAGTGGGTTTGCAACTAACTTTGTCCGCAATCGTCGATTTACTTCCATTGAAGCCCAATGAAGTCGATTGTCACTTTGTGTTGATTGAAAATTTTCAAAGTCTATCTTCCTCATTTGAAGTCGAATTTCAACATTTCTCATATATTTAAATGAGATCGCATCTAAATTTATCATATATCGTCGATTAACATCCATTGAAGCCCATTGAAGTCGATTGTCACTTTGTGTTGATTGAAAATTTTCAAAGTCTATCTTCCTCATTTGAAGTCGAATTACAACATTTCTTATATATTTGAGTGAGCTCGCATCTGACTTTGTCAGATATCGTCGATTAACATCCATTGAAGCCCATTGAAGTCGATTGTCACTTTGTAGTTATTGAAAATTTTCAAAGTCTATCTTCCCCATTTGAAGTCGAATTTCAGCATTTCTCATATATTTAAATGAGTTCGCATCTAACTTTATCAGATATCGTCGATTAACATCCGTTGAAGCCCATTGAATTCGATTCTCACTTTGTGTTGATTGAGAATTTTCAAAGTCTATCTTTCTCATTTGAAGTCGAATTTCAACATTTCTCATATATTTGAATGAGTTTACATCTAACTTTGTCAGATAAAGTCGATTTACATCCATTGAAGTCCATTGAATTCGATTGTCACTTTGTGTTGATTGAAAATTTTCAAAGTCTATCTTCCCCATTTGGAGTCGAATTTCAACATTTCTTATATATTTGAATGAGTTTGCATCTAACTTTGTCGGATAAAGTCGATTTACATCCATTGAAGCCCATTGAAGTCGATTGTCACTTTGTGTTGATTGAAAATTCTCAAAGTCTATCTTCCTCATTTGAAGTCGAATTTCAACATTTCTCATATATTTGAATGAGTTTCTATCTGACTTTGTCAGATATCGTCGATTTACATTCATTGAATCCCATTGAAGTCGATTCTCATTTTTGTGTTGATTGAAAATTTTCAAAGTCTATCTTCCTCATTTGGAGTCGAATTTCAAAATTTTTCATATATTTGAATGAGTTTGCAACTAACTTTGTCAGAATCGTCGTTTACATTCATTGAAGCCCATTGAAGTCGATTCTCACATTGTGTTGATTGAAAATTTTCAAAGTCTATTTTCCCTTATTTGATGTCGAATTTCAACATTTCTCATATATTTGAATGAGTTTGCATCTAACTTTGTCAGATATCGTCGATTTACATTCATTGAAGCCCATTGAAGTCGATTCTCACTTTTGTGTTGATTGAAAATTTTCAAAGTCTATCTTCCTCATTTGAAGTCGAATTTCAACTTTTCTCATATATTTGAATGAGTTTGCATCTAACTTTGTCAGATATCGTCGATTTACATTCATTGAAGCCCATTGAAGTCGATTGTCACTTTGTGTTGATTGAAAATTCTCAAAGTCTATCTTCCTCATTTGAAGTCGAATTTCAACATTTCTCATATATTTGAATGAGTTTGTATCTGACTTTGTCAGATATCGTCGATTTACATTCATTGAAGCCCATTGAAGTCGATTCTCACTTTGTGTTGATTGAAAATTTTCAAAGTCTATCTTCCTCATTTGATGTCGAATTTCAACATTTCTCATATATTTGAATGAGTTTGCATCTAACTTTGTCAGATATCGTCGATTTACATTCATTGAAGCCCATTGAAGTCGATTGTCACTTTGTGTTGATTGAAAATTCTCAAAGTCTATCTTCCTCATTTGAAGTCGAATTTCAACATTTCTCATATATTTGAATGAGTTTGTATCTGGCTTTGTCAGATATCGTGGATTTACATTCATTGAAGCCCATTGAAGTCGATTCTCACTTTGTGTTGATTGAAAATTTTCAAAGTCTATCTTCCTCATTTGGAGTCGAATTTCAACATTTCTCATATATTTAAATGAGTTCGCATCTAACTTTATCAGATATCGTCGATTTACATTAATTGAAGCCCATTGAAGTCGATTCTCACTTTGTGTTGATTGAAAATTTTCAAAGTCTAACTTCCTCATTTGAAGTCGAATTTCAACATTTCTCATTTATTTGAATGAGTTTGCATCTAACTTTGTCAGATATCGTCGATTTTCATCCATTGAAGCCCATTGAAGTCGATTGTCACTTTGTGTTGATTGAAAATTTTCAAAGTCTATCTTCCTCATTTGAAGTCGAATTTCAACATTTCTCATATATTTGAATGAGTTCGCATCTAAATTTATCATATATCGTCGATTTACATTCTTTGAAACCCATTGAAGTCGATACTCACTTTGGGTTGATTGAAAATTTTCAAAGTCTATCTTCCTCATTTGAAGTCGAATTTGAACATTTCTCATATATTTGAATGAATTTGCATCTAACTTCGTCAGATATCGTCGATTTACATTCATTGAAGCCCATTGAAGTCGATTCTCACTTTGAGTTGATTGAAAATTTTCAAAGTCTATCTTCCTCATTTGAAGTCGAATTTCAACATTTCTCATATATTTGAATGAATTTGCATCTAACTTTCAGATAACATTCAAATATATGAGAAATGTTGAAATTCGACTTCAAATGAGGAAGATAGACTTTGAAAATTTTCAATCAACACAAAGTGAGAATCGACTTCAATGGGCTTCAATGAATGTAAACGACGATATCTGACAAAGTTAGTTGCAAACTCATTCAAATATATGAAAAATTTTGAAATTCGACTCCAAATGAGGAAGATAAACTTTGAGAATTTTCAATCAACACAAAGTGACAATCGACTTCAATGGGCTTCAATGAATGTAAATCGAGGATATCTGACAAAGTCAGATACAAACTCATTCAAATATATAAGAAATGTTGAAATTCGACTTCAAATGAGGAAGATAGACTTTGAAAATTTTCAATCAACACAAAACTGAGAATCGACTTCAATGGGCTTCAATGAATGTAAATCGACGATTGCGGACAAAGTTAGTTGCAAACCCACTCAAATATATAAGAATTGATGAGAATCGACTTCAAATTAGGAAGATAGACTTTGAAAATTTTCAATCAACACAAAGTGACAATCGACTTCAATGGGCTTCAATGGATGAAAATCAACGATATCTGAGAAAGTTAGATGCAAATTCATTCAAATATATGAGAAATGTTGGAATTCGACTTCAAATGAGGAACATAGACTTTGAAAATTTTCAATCAACACAAAGTGAGAATCGACTTCAATGGGCTTCAAAGAATGTGAATCGACGATATCTGATAAAGTTAGATGCAAACTCATTCAAATATATGAGAAATGTTGAAATTCGACATCATATGAGGAAGATAGACTTTGAAAATTTTCAATCAACACAAAGTGAGAATCGACTTCAATGTTCTTCAATGGAAGTAAATCGACGATTTCGGACAAAGTTACTTGCAAACCCACTCAAATATATAAGAATTGATGAGAATCGTCTCCAAATTAGGAAGATAGACTTTGAAAATTTTCAATCAACACAAAGTGACAATCGACTTCAATGGGCTTCAATGGATGAAAATCAACGATATCTGACGAAGTTAGATGCAAATTCATTCAAATATATGAGAAATGTTGAAATTCGACTTCAAATGAGGAAGATAGACTTTGAAAATTTTCAATCAACACAAAAGTGAGATTCGACTTCAATGGGCTTCAATGAATGTAAATCGACGATATCTGACAAAGTCAGATACATACTCATTCAAGTATATGAGAAATGTTGAAATTCGACTTCAAATGAGGAAGATAGACTTTGAAAATTTTCAATCAACACAAAGTGAGAATCGACTTCAATGGGCTTCAATGAATGTAAACGACGATATCTGACAAAGTTAGTTGCAAACTCATTCAAATATATGAAAAATTTTGAAATTCGACTCCAAATGAGGAAGATAGACTTTGAAAATTTTCAATCAACACAAAAGTGAGAATCGACTTCAATGGGCTTCAATGAATGTAAATCGACGATATCTGACGAAGTCAGATACAAACTCATTCAAATTTATGAGAAATGTTGAAATTCGACTTCAAATGAGGAAGAAAGACTTTGAGAATTTTCAATCAACACAAAGTGACAATCGACTTCAATGGGCTTCAATGAATGTAAATCGGCGATATCTGACAAAGTTAGATGCAAACTCATTCAAATATATGAGAAATGTTGAAATTCGACATCATATGAGGAAGATAGACTTTGAAAATTTTCAATCAACACAAAGTGAGAATCGACTTCAATGTTCTTCAATGGAAGTAAATCGACGATTGCGGACAAAGTTAGTTGCAAACCCACTCAAATATATAAGAATTGATGAGAATCGACTCGAAATTAGGAAGATAGACTTTGAAAATTTTCAATCAACACAAAGTGAGAATCGACTTCAATGGGCTTCAATGAATGTAAACGACGATATCTGACAAAGTTAGTTGCAAACTCATTCAAATATATGAAAAATTTTGAAATTCGACTCCAAATGAGGAAGATAAACTTTGAGAATTTTCAATCAACACAAAGTGACAATCGACTTCAATGGGCTTCAATGAATGTAAATCGAGGATATCTGACAAAGTCAGATACAAACTCATTCAAATATATAAGAAATGTTGAAATTCGACTTCAAATGAGGAAGATAGACTTTGAAAATTTTCAATCAACACAAAACTGAGAATCGACTTCAATGGGCTTCAATGAATGTAAATCGACGATTGCGGACAAAGTTAGTTGCAAACCCACTCAAATATATAAGAATTGATGAGAATCGACTTCAAATTAGGAAGATAGACTTTGAAAATTTTCAATCAACACAAAGTGACAATCGACTTCAATGGGCTTCAATGGATGAAAATCAACGATATCTGAGAAAGTTAGATGCAAATTCATTCAAATATATGAGAAATGTTGGAATTCGACTTCAAATGAGGAACATAGACTTTGAAAATTTTCAATCAACACAAAGTGAGAATCGACTTCAATGGGCTTCAAAGAATGTGAATCGACGATATCTGATAAAGTTAGATGCAAACTCATTCAAATATATGAGAAATGTTGAAATTCGACATCATATGAGGAAGATAGACTTTGAAAATTTTCAATCAACACAAAGTGAGAATCGACTTCAATGTTCTTCAATGGAAGTAAATCGACGATTTCGGACAAAGTTACTTGCAAACCCACTCAAATATATAAGAATTGATGAGAATCGTCTCCAAATTAGGAAGATAGACTTTGAAAATTTTCAATCAACACAAAGTGACAATCGACTTCAATGGGCTTCAATGGATGAAAATCAACGATATCTGACGAAGTTAGATGCAAATTCATTCAAATATATGAGAAATGTTGAAATTCGACTTCAAATGAGGAAGATAGACTTTGAAAATTTTCAATCAACACAAAAGTGAGATTCGACTTCAATGGGCTTCAATGAATGTAAATCGACGATATCTGACAAAGTCAGATACATACTCATTCAAGTATATGAGAAATGTTGAAATTCGACTTCAAATGAGGAAGATAGACTTTGAAAATTTTCAATCAACACAAAGTGAGAATCGACTTCAATGGGCTTCAATGAATGTAAACGACGATATCTGACAAAGTTAGTTGCAAACTCATTCAAATATATGAAAAATTTTGAAATTCGACTCCAAATGAGGAAGATAGACTTTGAAAATTTTCAATCAACACAAAAGTGAGAATCGACTTCAATGGGCTTCAATGAATGTAAATCGACGATATCTGACGAAGTCAGATACAAACTCATTCAAATTTATGAGAAATGTTGAAATTCGACTTCAAATGAGGAAGAAAGACTTTGAGAATTTTCAATCAACACAAAGTGACAATCGACTTCAATGGGCTTCAATGAATGTAAATCGGCGATATCTGACAAAGTTAGATGCAAACTCATTCAAATATATGAGAAATGTTGAAATTCGACATCATATGAGGAAGATAGACTTTGAAAATTTTCAATCAACACAAAGTGAGAATCGACTTCAATGTTCTTCAATGGAAGTAAATCGACGATTGCGGACAAAGTTAGTTGCAAACCCACTCAAATATATAAGAATTGATGAGAATCGACTCGAAATTAGGAAGATAGACTTTGAAAATTTTCAATCAACACAAAGTGACAATCGACTTCAATGGGCTTCAATGGATGAAAATCAACGATATCTGACAAAGTTAGATGCAAATTCATTCAAATATATGAGAAATGTTGAAATTCGACTTCAAATGAGGAAGATAGACTTTGAAAATTTTCAATCAACACAAAGTGACAATCGACTTCAATGGGCTTCAATGGATGAAAATCAACGATATCTCACGAAGTTAGATGCAAATTCATTCAAATATATGAGAAATGTTGAAATTCGACTTCAAATGAGGAAGATAGACTTTGAAAATTTTCAATCAACACAAAAGTGAGATTCGACTTCAATGGGCTTCAATGAATGTAATTCGACGATATCTGACAAAGTCAGATACATACTCATTCAAGTATATGAGAAATGTTGAAATTCGACTTCAAATGAGGAAGATAGACTTTGAAAATTTTCAATCAACACAAAGTGAGAATCGACTTCAATGGGCTTCAATGAATGTAAACGACGATATCTGACAAAGTTAGTTGCAAACTCATTCAAATATATGAAAAATTTTGAAATTCGACTCCAAATGAGGAAGATAGACTTTGAAAATTTTCAATCAACACAAAAGTGAGAATCGACTTCAATGGGCTTCAATGAATGTAAATCGACGATATCTGACAAAGTCAGATACAAACTCATTCAAATTTATGAGAAATGTTGAAATTCGACTTCAAATGAGGAAGAAAGACTTTGAGAATTTTCAATCAACACAAAGTGACAATCGACTTCAATGGGCTTCAATGAATGTAAATCGGCGATATCTGACAAAGTTAGATGCAAACTCATTCAAATATATGAGAAATGTTGAAATTCGACATCATATGAGGAAGATAGACTTTGAAAATTTTCAATCAACACAAAGTGAGAATCGACTTCAATGTTCTTCAATGGAAGTAAATCGACGATTGCGGACAAAGTTAGTTGCAAACCCACTCAAATATATAAGAATTGATGAGAATCGACTCCAAATTAGGAAGATAGACTTTGAAAATTTTCAATCAACACAAAGTGACAATCGACTTCAATGGGCTTCAATGGATGAAAATCAACGATATCTGACAAAGTTAGATGCAAATTCATTCAAATATATGAGAAATGTTGAAATTCGACTTCAAATGAGGAAGATAGACTTTGAAAATTTTCAATCAACACAAAAGTGAGAATCGACTTCAATGGGCTTCAATGAATGTAAATCGACGATATCTGACAAAGTCAGATACAAACTCATTCAAATATATGAGAAATGTTGAAATTCGACTTCAAATGAGGAAGATAGACTTTGAGAATTTTCAATCAACACAAAGTGACAATCGACTTCAATGGGCTTCAATGGATGTAAATCGACTTTATCTGACAAAGTTAGATGCAATCTCATTCAAATATATGAGAAATGTTGAAATTCGACTTCAAATGAGGAAGATAGACTTTGAAAATTTTCAATCAACACAAAGTGAGAATCGATTTCAATGGGCTTCAATGAATGTAAACGACGATATCTGACAAAGTTAGTTGCAAACTCCTTCAAATATATGAAAAATTTTGAAATTCGACTCCAAATGAGGAAGATAGACTTTGAAAATTTTCAATCAACACAAAAGTGAGAATCGACTTCAATGGGCTTCAATGAATGGAAATCGACGATATCTGACAAAGTCAGATACAAACTCATTCAAATATCTGAGAAATGTTGAAATTCGACTTCAAATGAGGAAGATAGACTTTGAAAATTTTCAATCAACACAAAGTGACAATCGACTTCAATGGGCTTCAATGGATGAAAATCGACGATATCTGACAAAGTTAGATGCAAACTCATTCAATTATATGAGAAATGTTGAAATTCGACTTCAAATGAGGAAGATAGACTTTGAAAATTTTCAATCAACACAAGGTGAGAATCGAATTCAATGTTCTTCAATGGAAGTAAATCGACGATTGCGGACAAAGTTAGTTGCAAACCCACTCAAATATATAAGAATTGATGAGAATCGACTTCAAATGAGGAATATAGACTTTGAAAATCTTCAATCAACACAAAGTGACAATCGACTTTAATGGGCTTCAATGGATGAAATCGACGATATCTGACAAAGTTAGATGCAAACTCATTCAATTATATCAGAAATGTTGAAATTTGACTTCAAATGAGGAAGATAGACTTTGAAAATTTTCAATCAACACAAAAGTGAGAATCGACTTCAATGGGCTTCAATGAATGTAAATCGACAATATCTGACAAAGTCAGATACAAACTCATTCAAATATATGAGAAATGTTGAAATTCGACTTCAAATGAGGGAGAAAGACTTTGAGAATTTTCAATCAACACAAAGTGACAATCGACTTCAATGGATGTAAATCGACTTTATCTGACAAAGTTAGATGCAAACTCATTCAAATATATAAGAAATGTTGAAATTCGACTTCAAATGGGGAAGATAGACTTTGAAAATTTTCAAAAAACACAAAGTGACAATCGACCTCACTGGGCTTCAATGAATGTAAATCGACGATATCTGACAGAGTCAGATACAAACTCATTCAAATATATAAGAAATGTTGGAATTCGACTTCAAATGAGGAAGATAGACTTTGAAAATTTTCAATCAACACAAAGTGAGAATCGACTTCAATGTTCTTCAATGGAAGTAAATCGACGATTGCGGACAAAGTTAGTTGCAAACCCACTCAAATATATAAGAATTGATGAGAATCGACTTCAAATTAGGAAGATAGACTTTGAAAATTTTCAATCAACACAAAGTGACAATCGACTTCAATGGGCTTCAATGGATGAAAATCAACGATATCTGACAAAGTTAGATGCAAATTCATTCAAATATATGAGAAATGTTGGAATTCGACTTCAAATGAGGAACATAGACTTCGAAAATTTTCAATCAACACAAAAGTGAGATTCGACTTCAATGGGCTTCAATGAATGTAAATCGACGATATCTGACAAAGTCAGATACATACTCATACAAATATATGAGAAATGTTGAAATTCGACTTCAAATGAGGAAGATAGACTTTGAAAATTTTCAATCAACACAAAGTGAGAATCGACTTCAATGGGCTTCAATGAATGTAAACGACGATATCTGACAAAGTTAGTTGCAAACTCATTCAAATATATGAAAAATTTTGAAATTCGACTCCAAATGAGGAAGATAGACTTTGAAAATTTTCAATCAACACAAAAGTGAGAATCGACTTCAATGGGCTTCAATGAATGTAAATCGACGATTGCGGACAAAGTTAGTTGCAAACCCACTCAAATATATAAGAATTGATGAGAATCGACTTCAAATTAGGAAGATAGACTTTGAAAATTTTCAATCAACACAAAGTGACAATCGACTTCAATGGGCTTCAATGGATGAAAATCAACGATATCCGACAAAGTTAAATGCAAATTCATTCAAATATATGAGAAATGTTGAAATTCGACTTCAAATGAGGAACATAGACTTTGAAAATTTTCAATCAACACAAAGTGAGAGTCGACTTCAATAGGCTTCAAAGAATGTGAATCGACGATATCTGATAAAGTTAGATGCAAACTCATTCAAATATATGAGAAATGTTGAAATTCGACTTCAAATGAGGAATATAGACTTTGAAAATTTTCAATCAACACAAAGTGAGAATCGACTTCAATGGGCTTCAATGAATGTAAACGACGATATCTGACAAAGTTAGTCGCAAACTCATTCAAATATATGAAAAATTTTGAAATTCGACTTCAAATGAGGAATATAGACTTTGAAAATTTTCAATCAACACAAAAGTGAGAATCGACTTCAATGGGCTTCAATGAATGTAAATCGACGATGTCTGACAAAGTCAGATACAAACTCATTCAAATATATGAGAAATGTTGAAATTCGACTTCAAATGAGGAAGATAGACTTTGAGAATTTTCAATCAACACAAAGTGACAATCGACTTCAATGGGCTTCAATGGATGTAAATCGACTTTATCTGACAAAGTTAGATGCAAATTCATTCAAATATATGAGAAATGTTGAAATTCGACTTCAAATGAGGAAGATAGACTTTGAAAATTTTCAATCAACACAAAGTGAGAATCGACTTCAATGGGCTTCAATGAATGTAAATCGACGATATCTGACAAAGTTAGATGCAAACTCATTCAAATATATGAGAAATGTTGAAATTCGACATCATATGAGGAAGATAGACTTTGAAAATTTTCAATCAACACAAAGTGAGAATCGACTTCAATGTTCTTCAATGGAAGTAAATCGACGATTTCGGACAAAGTTACTTGCAAACCCACTCAAATATATAAGAATTGATGAGAATCGACTCCAAATTAGGAAGATAGACTTTGAAAATTTTCAGTCAACACAAAGTGACAATCGACTTCAATGGGCTTCAATGGATGAAAATCAACGATATCTGACAAAGTTAGATGCAAATTCATTCAAATATATGAGAAATGTTGAAATTCGACTTCAAATGAGGAAGATAGACTTTGAAAATTTTCAATCAACACAAAAGTGAGATTCGACTTCAATGGGCTTCAATGAATGTAAATCGACGATATCTGACAAAGTCAGATACATACTCATACAAATATATGAGAAATGTTGAAATTCGACTTCAAATGAGGAAGATAGACTTTGAAAATTTTCAATCAACACAAAGTGAGAATCGACTTCAATGGGCTTCAATGAATGTAAACGACGATATCTGACAAAGTTAGTTGCAAACTCATTCAAATATATGAAAAATTTTGAAATTCGACTCCAAATGAGGAAGATAGACTTTGAAAATTTTCAATCAACACAAAAGTGAGAATCGACTTCAATGGGCTTCAATGAATGTAAATCGACGATTGCGGACAAAGTTAGTTGCAAACCCACTCAAATATATAAGAATTGATGAGAATCGACTTCAAATTAGGAAGATAGACTTTGAAAATTTTCAATCAACACAAAGTGACAATCGACTTCAATGGGCTTCAATGGATGAAAATCAACGATATCCGACAAAGTTAAATGCAAATTCATTCAAATATATGAGAAATGTTGAAATTCGACTTCAAATGAGGAACATAGACTTTGAAAATTTTCAATCAACACAAAGTGAGAGTCGACTTCAATAGGCTTCAAAGAATGTGAATCGACGATATCTGATAAAGTTAGATGCAAACTCATTCAAATATATGAGAAATGTTGAAATTCGACTTCAAATGAGGAAGATAGACTTTGAAAATTTTCAATCAACACAAAGTGAGAATCGACTTCAATGGGCTTCAATGAATGTAAACGACGATATCTGACAAAGTTAGTTGCAAACTCATTCAAATATATGAAAATTTTTGATATTCGACTCCAAATGAGGAAGATAGACTTTGAAAATTTTCAATCAACACAAAAGTGAGAATCGACTTCAATGGGCTTCAATGAATGTAAATCGACGATATCTCATTTAAATATATGAGAAATGTTGAAATTCGACTTCAAATGAGGAAGATAGACTTTGAAAATTTTCAATCAACACAAAGTGAGAATCGACTTCAATGGGCTTCAATGAATGTAAACGACGATATCTGACAAAGTTAGTTGCAAACTCATTCAAATATATGAAAAATTTTGAAATTCGACTCCAAATGAGGAAGATAGACTTTGAAAATTTTCAATCAACACAAAGTGAGTATCGACTTCAATGGGCTTCAATGAATGTAAATCGAGGATATCTGAAAAATTCAGATACAAACTCATTCAAATATATAAGAAATGTTGAAATTTGACTTCAAATGTGGAAGATTGACTTTGAAAATTTTCAATCAACACAAAGTGAGAATCGACTTCAATGGGCTTCAATGAATGTAAATCGACGATATCTGACAAAGTCAGATACAAACTCATCCAAATATATAAGATATGTTGAAATTCGACTTCAAATGGGAAAGATAGACTTTGAAAATTTTCAATAAACACAAAGTGACAATCGACTTCAATGGGCTTCAATGAATGTAAATCGACGATATCTGACAAAGTCAGATGCAAACTCATTCAAATATATAAGAAATGTTGAAATTCGACATCATTTGAGGAAGATAGACTTTGAAAATTTTCAAAAAACACAAAGTGACAATCGACCTCACTGGGCTTCAATGAATGTAAATCGACGATATCTGATGAAGTTAGATGCGAACTCATTTAAATATATGAGAAATGTTGAAATTCGACTTCAAATGAGGAAGATAGACTTTGAAAATTTTCAATCAACACAAAGTGAGAATCGACTGCAATGGGCTTCAATGAATGTAAATCGACGATATCTGACAAAGTCAGATACAAACTCATTCAAATATATAAGAAATGTTGAAATTCGACTCCAAATGAGGAAGATAGACTTTGAAAATTTTCAATCAACACAAAGTGACAATCGACTTCAATGGGCTTCAATGAATGTAAATCGACGATATTTGACAAAGTTAGATGCAAACTCATTCGAATATATGAGAAATGTTGAAATTTGACTTCAAATGTGGAAGATTGACTTTGAAAATTTTCAATCAACACAAAGTGAGAATCGACTTCAATGGGCTTCAATGGATGTTAATCGACGATATCTGATAAAGTTAGATGCGAACTCATTTAAATATATGAAAAATGTTGAGATTCGACTTCAAATGAGGAAGATAGACTTTGAAAATTTTCAATCAATACAAAGTGACAATCGACTTCAATGGGCTTCAATGAATGTAAATCGACGATATCTGATAAAGTTAGATGCGAACTCATTTAAATATATGAGAAATGTTGAAATTCGACTTCAAATGAGGAAGATAGACTTTGAAAATTTTCAATCAACACAAAGTGAGAATCGACTTCAATGGGCTTCATTGGATGTAAATCGACGATATCTGATAAAGTTAGATGCGAACTCATTTAAATATATGAGAAATGTTGAAATTCGACTTCAAATGAGGAAGATAGACTTTGAAAATTTTCAATCAACACAAAGTGAGAATCGACTTCAATGGGCTTCAATGAATGAAAATCGACGATATCTGACAAAGTTAGATGCAAACTCATTCAAATATATAAGAAATGTTGAAATTCGACTTCAAATGGGGAAGATAGACTTTGAAAATTTTGAATAAACACAAAGTGACAATCGACCTCAATGGGCTTCAATGAATGTAAATCGACGATATCTGATAAAGTTAGATGCGAACTCATTTAAATATATGAGAAATGTTGAAATTCGACTTCAAATGGGGAAGATAGACTTTGAAAATTTTCAATCAACACAAAGTGAGAATCGACTGCAATGGGCTTCAATGAATGTAAATCGACGATATCTGACAAAGTCAGATACAAACTCATTCAAATATATAAGAAATGTTGAAATTCGACTCCAAATGAGGAAGATAGACTTTGAAAATTTTCAATCAAAACAAAGTGACAATCGACTTCAATGGGCTTCAATGAATGTAAATCGACGATATCTGACAAAGTTAGATGCAAACCCATTCGAATATATGAGAAATTTTGAAATTCGACTTCAAATGAGGAAGATAGACTTTGAAAATTTTCAATCAACACAAAAGTGAGAATCGACTTCAATGGGCTTCATTGAATGTAAATCGACGATATCTGATAAAGTTAGATGCGAACTCATTTAAATATATGAGAAATGTTGAAATTCGACTTCAAATGAGGAAGATAGACTTTGAAAATTTTCAATCAACACAAAGTGAGAATCGACTTCAATGGGCTTCAATGAATGAAAATCGACGATATCTGACAAAGTTAGATGCAAACTCATTCAAATATATGAGAAATGTTGAAATTCGACTTCAAATGAGGAAGATAGACTTTGAAAATTTTCAATAAATACAAAGTGACAATCTAACTCAATGGGCTTCAATGAATGTAAATCGACGGTATCTGACAAAGTTAGATGCAAACTCATTCGAATATATGAGAAATGTTGAAATTCGACTTCAAATGAGGAAGATAGACTATGAAAATTTTCAATCAACACAAAGTGAGAATCGACTTCAATGGGCTTCAATGAATGAAAATCGACGATATCTGACAAAGTTAGATGCAAACTCATTCAAATATATGAGAAATGTTGAAATTCGACTTCAAATGAGGAAGATAGACTTTGAAAATTTTCAATCAACACAAAGTGAGAACCGACTGCAATGGGCTTCAATGAATGTAAATCGACGATATCTGATAGAGTTAGATGCGAACTCATTTAAATATATGAGGAATGTTGAAATTCGACTTCAAATGAGGAAGATAGACTTTGAAAATTTTCAATCAACACAAAGTGAGAATCGACTTCAATGGGCTTCAATGAATGAAAATCGACGATATCTGACAAAGTTAGATGCAAACTCATTCAAATATATGAGAAATGTTGAAATTCTACTTCAAATGAGGAAGATAGACTTTGAAAATTTTCAATAAATACAAAGTGACAATCTACCTCAATGGGCTTCAATGAATGTAAATCGACGGTATCTGACAAAGTTAGATGCAAACTCATTCAAATATATGAGAAATGTTGAAATTCGACTTCAAATGAGGAAGATAGACTTTGAAAATTTTCAATCAACACAAAGTGAGAACCGACTGCAATGGGCTTCAATGAATGTAAATCGACGATATCTGATAGAGTTAGATGCGAACTCATTTAAATATATGAGGAATGTTGAAATTCGACTTCAAATGAGGAAGATAGACTTTGAAAATTTTCAATCAACACAAAGTGAGAATCGACTTCAATGGGCTTCAATGAATGAAAATCGACGATATCTAACAAAGTTAGATGCAAACTCATTCAAATATATGAGAAATGTTGAAATTCTACTTCAAATGAGGAAGATAGACTTTGAAAATTTTCAATAAATACAAAGTGACAATCTACCTCAATGGGCTTCAATGAATGTAAATCGACGGTATCTGACAAAGTTAGATGCAAACTCATTCAAATATATAAGAAATGTTGAAATTCGACTTCAAATGGGGAAGATAGACTTTGAAAATTTTCACTCAACACAAAGTGACAATTGACTTCAATGGGCTTCAATGGATGAAAGTCAACGATATCTGACAGAGTTAGATGCAAATTCATTCAAATATATGAGAAATGTTGAAATTCGACTTCAAATGGGGAAGATAGACTTTGAAAATTTTCAATCAACACAAAGTGAGAATCGACTTCAATGGGCTTCAAAGAATGTAAATCGACGATATCTGACAAAGTTAGATGCAAACTCATTCAAATATATGAGAAATGTTGAAATTCGACTTCAAATGGGGAAGATAGACTTTGAAAATTTTCAAAAAACACAAAGTGACAATCGACCTCACTGGGCTTCAATGAATGTAAATCGACGATATCTGACAGAGTCAGATACAAACTCATTCAAATATATAAGAAATGTTGGAATTCGATTTCAAATGAGGAAGATAGACTTTGAAAATTTTCAATCAACACAAAGTGAGAATCGACTTCAATGGGCTTCAATGAATGTAAACGACGATATCTGACAAAGTTAGTTGCAAACTCATTCAAATATATGAAAAATTTTGAAATTCGACTCCAAATGAGGAAGATAGACTTTGAAAATTTTCAATCAACACAAAGTGAGAATCGACTTCAATGGGCTTCAATGAATGTAAATCGACGATATCTGACAAATTCAGATACAAACTCATTCAAATATATAAGAAATGTTGAAATTTGACTTCAAATGAGGAAGATTGACTTTGAAAATTTTCAATCAACACAAAGTGAGAATCGACTTCAATGGGCTTCAATGAATGTAAATCGACGGTATCTGACAAAGTTAGATGCAAACTCATTCAAATATATGAGAAATGTTGAAATTCGACTTCAAATGAGGAAGATAGACTTTGAAAATTTTCAATCAACACAAAGTGAGAACCGACTGCAATGGGCTTCAATGAATGTAAATCGACGATATCTGATAGAGTTAGATGCGAACTCATTTAAATATATGAGGAATGTTGAAATTCTACTTCAAATGAGGAAGATAGACTTTGAAAATTTTCAATAAATACAAAGTGACAATCTACCTCAATGGGCTTCAATGAATGTAAATCGACGGTATCTGACAAAGTTAGATGCAAACTCATTCAAATATATAAGAAATGTTGAAATTCGACTTCAAATGGGGAAGATAGACTTTGAAAATTTTCACTCAACACAAAGTGACAATTGACTTCAATGGGCTTCAATGGATGAAAGTCAACGATATCTGACAGAGTTAGATGCAAATTCATTCAAATATATGAGAAATGTTGAAATTCGACTTCAAATGGGGAAGATACACTTTGAAAATTTTCAATCAACACAAAGTGAGAATCGACTTCAATGGGCTTCAAAGAATGTAAATCGACGATATCTGACAAAGTTAGATGCAAACTCATTCAAATATATGAGAAATGTTGAAATTCGACTTCAAATGGGGAAGATAGACTTTGAAAATTTTCAATAAATACAAAGTGACAATCTAACTCAATGGGCTTCAATGAATGTAAATCGACGATATCTGACAAAGTTAGATGCAAACCCATTCGAATATATGAGAAATTTTGAAATTCGACTTCAAATGAGGAAGATAGACTTTGAAAATTTTCAATAAATACAAAGTGACAATCTAACTCAATGGGCTTCAATGAATGTAAATCGACGGTATCTGACAAAGTTAGATGCAAACTCATTCGAATATATGAGAAATGTTGAAATTCGACTTCAAATGAGGAAGATAGACTATGAAAATTTTCAATCAACACAAAGTGAGAATCGACTTCAATGGGCTTCAATGAATGAAAATCGACGATATCTGACAAAGTTAGATGCAAACTCATTCAAATATATGAGAAATGTTGAAATTCGACTTCAAATGAGGAAGATAGACTTTGAAAATTTTCAATCAACACAAAGTGAGAACCGACTGCAATGGGCTTCAATGAATGTAAATCGACGATATCTGATAGAGTTAGATGCGAACTCATTTAAATATATGAGGAATGTTGAAATTCGACTTCAAATGAGGAAGATAGACTTTGAAAATTTTCAATCAACACAAAGTGAGAATCGACTTCAATGGGCTTCAATGAATGAAAATCGACGATATCTGACAAAGTTAGATGCAAACTCATTCAAATATATGAGAAATGTTGAAATTCTACTTCAAATGAGGAAGATAGACTTTGAAAATTTTCAATAAATACAAAGTGACAATCTACCTCAATGGGCTTCAATGAATGTAAATCGACGGTATCTGACAAAGTTAGATGCAAACTCATTCAAATATATGAGAAATGTTGAAATTCGACTTCAAATGAGGAAGATAGACTTTGAAAATTTTCAATCAACACAAAGTGAGAACCGACTGCAATGGGCTTCAATGAATGTAAATCGACGATATCTGATAGAGTTAGATGCGAACTCATTTAAATATATGAGGAATGTTGAAATTCGACTTCAAATGAGGAAGATAGACTTTGAAAATTTTCAATCAACACAAAGTGAGAATCGACTTCAATGGGCTTCAATGAATGAAAATCGACGATATCTAACAAAGTTAGATGCAAACTCATTCAAATATATGAGAAATGTTGAAATTCTACTTCAAATGAGGAAGATAGACTTTGAAAATTTTCAATAAATACAAAGTGACAATCTACCTCAATGGGCTTCAATGAATGTAAATCGACGGTATCTGACAAAGTTAGATGCAAACTCATTCAAATATATAAGAAATGTTGAAATTCGACTTCAAATGGGGAAGATAGACTTTGAAAATTTTCACTCAACACAAAGTGACAATTGACTTCAATGGGCTTCAATGGATGAAAGTCAACGATATCTGACAGAGTTAGATGCAAATTCATTCAAATATATGAGAAATGTTGAAATTCGACTTCAAATGGGGAAGATAGACTTTGAAAATTTTCAATCAACACAAAGTGAGAATCGACTTCAATGGGCTTCAAAGAATGTAAATCGACGATATCTGACAAAGTTAGATGCAAACTCATTCAAATATATGAGAAATGTTGAAATTCGACTTCAAATGGGGAAGATAGACTTTGAAAATTTTCAAAAAACACAAAGTGACAATCGACCTCACTGGGCTTCAATGAATGTAAATCGACGATATCTGACAGAGTCAGATACAAACTCATTCAAATATATAAGAAATGTTGGAATTCGATTTCAAATGAGGAAGATAGACTTTGAAAATTTTCAATCAACACAAAGTGAGAATCGACTTCAATGGGCTTCAATGAATGTAAACGACGATATCTGACAAAGTTAGTTGCAAACTCATTCAAATATATGAAAAATTTTGAAATTCGACTCCAAATGAGGAAGATAGACTTTGAAAATTTTCAATCAACACAAAGTGAGAATCGACTTCAATGGGCTTCAATGAATGTAAATCGACGATATCTGACAAATTCAGATACAAACTCATTCAAATATATAAGAAATGTTGAAATTTGACTTCAAATGAGGAAGATTGACTTTGAAAATTTTCAATCAACACAAAGTGAGAATCGACTTCAATGGGCTTCAATGAATGTAAATCGACGGTATCTGACAAAGTTAGATGCAAACTCATTCAAATATATGAGAAATGTTGAAATTCGACTTCAAATGAGGAAGATAGACTTTGAAAATTTTCAATCAACACAAAGTGAGAACCGACTGCAATGGGCTTCAATGAATGTAAATCGACGATATCTGATAGAGTTAGATGCGAACTCATTTAAATATATGAGGAATGTTGAAATTCTACTTCAAATGAGGAAGATAGACTTTGAAAATTTTCAATAAATACAAAGTGACAATCTACCTCAATGGGCTTCAATGAATGTAAATCGACGGTATCTGACAAAGTTAGATGCAAACTCATTCAAATATATAAGAAATGTTGAAATTCGACTTCAAATGGGGAAGATAGACTTTGAAAATTTTCACTCAACACAAAGTGACAATTGACTTCAATGGGCTTCAATGGATGAAAGTCAACGATATCTGACAGAGTTAGATGCAAATTCATTCAAATATATGAGAAATGTTGAAATTCGACTTCAAATGGGGAAGATACACTTTGAAAATTTTCAATCAACACAAAGTGAGAATCGACTTCAATGGGCTTCAAAGAATGTAAATCGACGATATCTGACAAAGTTAGATGCAAACTCATTCAAATATATGAGAAATGTTGAAATTCGACTTCAAATGGGGAAGATAGACTTTGAAAATTTTCAAAAAACACAAAGTGACAATCGACCTCACTGGGCTTCAATGAATGTAAATCGACGATATCTGACAGAGTCAGATACAAACTCATTCAAATATATAAGAAATGTTGGAATTCGATTTCAAATGAGGAAGATAGACTTTGAAAATTTTCAATCAACACAAAGTGAGAATCGACTTCAATGGGCTTCAATGAATGTAAACGACGATATCTGACAAAGTTAGTTGCAAACTCATTCAAATATATGAAAAATTTTGAAATTCGACTCCAAATGAGGAAGATAGACTTTGAAAATTTTCAATCAACACAAAGTGAGAATCGACTTCAATGGGCTTCAATGAATGTAAATCGACGATATCTGACAAATTCAGATACAAACTCATTCAAATATATAAGAAATGTTGAAATTTGACTTCAAATGAGGAAGATTGACTTTGAAAATTTTCAATCAACACAAAGTGAGAATCGACTTCAATGGGCTTCAATGGATGTAAATCGACTTTATCTGACAAAGTTAGATGCAAACTCATTCAAATATATAAGAAATGTTGAAATTCGACTTCAAATGGGGAAGATAGACTTTGAAAATTTTCAAAAAACACAAAGTGACAATCGACCTCACTGGGCTTCAATGAATGTAAATCGACGATATCTGACAGAGTCAGATACAAACTCATTCAAATATATAAGAAATGTTGAAATTCGACTTCAAATGAGGAAGATAGACTTTGAAAATTTTCAATCAACACAAAGTGAGTATCGACTTCAATGTGCTTCAATGAATGTAAATCGAGGATATCTGAAAAATTCAGATACAAACTCATTCAAATATATAAGAAATGTTGAAATTTGACTTCAAATGAGGAAGATTGACTTTGAAAATTTTCAATCAACACAAAGTGAGAATCGACTTCAATGGGCTTCAATGAATGTAAATCGACGATATCTGACAAATTCAGATACAAACTCATTCAAATATATAAGAAATGTTGAAATTTGACATCAAATGAGGAAGATTGACTTTGATAATTTTCAATCAACACAAAGTGAGAATCGACTTCAATGGGCTTCAATGAATGTAAATCGACGATATCTGACAAAGTCAGATACAAACTCATCCAAATATATAAGATATGTTGAAATTCGACTTCAAATGGGGAAGATAGACTTTGAAAATTTTCAAAAAACACAAAGTGACCATCGACCTCACTGGGCTTCAATGAATGAAAATCGACGATATCTGACAAAGTTAGATGCAAACTCATTCAAATATATAAGAAATGTTGAAATTCGACTTCAAATGGGGAAGATAGACTTTGAAAATTTTGAATAAACACAAAGTGACAATCGACTGCAATGGGCTTCAATGAATGTAAATCGACGATATCTGATAAAGTTAGATGCGAACTCATTTAAATATATGAGAAATGTTGAAATTCGACTTCAAATGAGGAAGATAGACTTTGAAAATTTTCAATCAACACAAAGTGAGAATCGACTGCAATGGGCTTCAATGAATGTAAATCGACGATATCTGACAAAGTCAGATACAAACTCATTCAAATATATAAGAAATGTTGAAATTCGACTCCAAATGAGGAAGATAGACTTTGAAAATTTTCAATCAACACAAAGTGACAATCGACTTCAATGGGCTTCAATGAATGTAAATCGACGATATCTGACAAAGTTAGATGCAAACTCATTCGAATATATGAAAAATGTTGAGATTCGTCTTCAAATGAGGAAGATAGACTTTGAAAATTTTCAATCAACACAAAGTGAGAATCGACTTCAATGGGCTTCATTGGATGTAAATCGACGATATCTGATAAAGTTAGAAGCGAACTCATTTAAATATATGAGAAATGTTGAAATTCGACTTCAAATGAGGAAGATAGACTTTGAAAATTTTCAATCAACACAAAGTGAGAATCGACTTCAATGGGCTTCAATGAATGAAAATCGACGATATCTGACAAAGTTAGATGCAAACTCATTCAAATATATAAGAAATGTTGAAATTCGACTTCAAATGGGGAAGATAGACTTTGAAAATTTTGAATAAACACAAAGTGACAATCGACCTCAATGGGCTTCAATGAATGTAAATCGACGATATCTGATAAAGTTAGATGCGAACTCATTTAAATATATGAGAAATGTTGAAATTCGACTTCAAATGAGGAAGATAGACTTTGAAAATTTTCAATCAACACAAAGTGAGAATCGACTGCAATGGGCTTCAATGAATGTAAATCGACGATATCTGACAAAGTCAGATACAAACTCATTCAAATATATAAGAAATGTTGAAATTCGACTCCAAATGAGGAAGATAGACTTTGAAAATTTTCAATCAACACAAAGTGACAATCGACTTCAATGGGCTTCAATAAATGTAAATCGACTATATCTGACAAAGTTAGATGCAAACTCATTCGAATATATGAGAAATTTTGAAATTCGACTTCAAATGAGGAAGATAGACTTTGAAAATTTTCAATCAACACAAAGTGAGAATCGACTTCAATGGGCTTCAATGGATGTTAATCGACGATATCTGATAAAGTTAGAGGCGAACTCATTTAAATATATGAAAAATGTTGAGATTCGACTTCAAATGAGGAAGATAGACTTTGAAAATTTTCAATCAACACAAAGTGAGAATCGACTTCAATGGGCTTCATTGAATGTAAATCGACGATATCTGATAAAGTTAGATGCGAACCCATTTAAATATATGAGAAATGTTGAAATTCGACTTCAAATGAGGAAGATAGACTTTGAAAAATTTCAATCAACACAAAGTGACAATCGACTTCAATGGGGTTCAATGGATGTTAATCGACGATATCTGATAAAGTTAGATGCGAACTCATTTGAATATATGAGAAATGTTGAAATTCGACTTCAAATGAGGAAAATAGACTTTGAAAATTTTCAATAAATACAAAGTGACAATCTACCTCAATGGGCTTCAATGAATGTAAATCGACGATATCTGATAAAGTTAGATGCGAACTCATTTAAATATATGAGAAATGTTGAAATTCGACTTCAAATGAGGAAGATAGACTTTGAAAATTTTCAATCAACACAAAGTGAGAATCGACTTCAATGGGCTTCAATGAATGAAAATCGACGATATCTGACAAAGTTAGATGCAAACTCATTCAAATATATGAGAAATGTTGAAATTCGACTTCAAATGAGGAAGATAGACTTTGAAAATTTTCAATCAACCCAAAGTGGCAATCGAATTCAATGGGCTTCAATGAATGTAAATCGACGATATCTGACAAAGTCAGATACAAACTCATTCAAATATATAAGAAATGTTGAAATTCGACTCCAAATGAGGAAGATAGACTTTGAAAATTTTCAATCAACACAAAGTGACAATCGACTTCAATGGGCTTCAATGAATGTAAATCGACGATATCTGACAAAGTTAGATGCAAACTCATTCGAATATATGAGAAATTTTGAAATTCGACTTCAAATGAGGAAGATAGACTTTGAAAATTTTCAATCAACACAAAGTGAGAATCGACTTCAATGGGCTTCAATGGATGTTAATCGACGATATCTGATGAAGTTAGAGGCGAACTCATTTAAATATATGAAAAATGTTGAGATTCGACTTCAAATGAGGAAGATAGACTTTGAAAATTTTCAATCAACACAAAGTGAGAATCGACTGCAATGGGCTTCAATGAATGTAAATCGACGATATCTGACAAAGTCAGATACAAACTCATTCAAATATATAAGAAATGTTGAAATTCGACTCCAAATGAGGAAGATAGACTTTGAAAATTTTCAATCAACACAAAGTGACAATCGACTTCAATGGGCTTCAATGAATGTAAATCGACGATATCTGACAAAGTTAGATGCAAACTCATTCGAATATATGAGAAATTTTGAAATTCGACTTCAAATGAGGAAGATAGACTTTGAAAATTTTCAATCAACACAAAGTGAGAATCGACTTCAATGGGCTTCAATGGATGTTAATCGACGATATCTGATAAAGTTAGATGCGAACTCATTTAAATATATGAAAAATGTTGAAATTCGACTTCAAATGAGGAAGATAGACTTTGAAAATTTTCAATCAACACAAAGTGAGAATCGACTTCAATGGGCTTCATTGGATGTAAATCGACGATATCTGATGAAGTTAGATGCGAACTCATTTAAATATATGAGAAATGTTGAAATTCGACTTCAAATGAGGAAGATAGACTTTGAAAATTCTCAATCAACACAAAGTGAGAATCGACTTCAATGGGCTTCAATGAATGAAAATCGACGATATCTGACAAAGTTAGATGCAAACTCATTCAAATATATAAGAATTGTTGAAATTCGACTTCAAATGGGGAATATAGACTTTGAAAATTTTGAATAAACACAAAGTGACAATCGACCTCAATGGGCTTCAATGAATGTAAATCGACGATATCTGATAAAGTTAGATGCGAACTCATTTAAATATATGAGAAATGTTGAAATTCGACTTCAAATGGGGAAGATAGACTTTGAAAATTTTCAATCAACACAAAGTGAGAATCGACTGCAATGGGCTTCAATGAATGTAAATCGACGATATCTGACAAAGTCAGATACAAACTCATTCAAATATATAAGAAATGTTGAAATTCGACTCCAAATGAGGAAGATAGACTTTGAAAATTTTCAATCAACACAAAGTGACAATCGACTTCAATGGGCTTCAATGAATGTAAATCGACGATATCTGACAAAGTTAGATGCAAACTCATTCGAATATATGAGAAATTTTGAAATTCGACTTCAAATGAGGAAGATAGACTTTGAAAATTTTCAATCAACACAAAGTGAGAATCGACTTCAATGGGCTTCAATGGATGTTAATCGACGATATCTGATGAAGTTAGAGGCGAACTCATTTAAATATATGAAAAATGTTGAGATTCGACTTCAAATGAGGAAGATAGACTTTGAAAATTTTCAATCAACACAAAGTGAGAATCGACTGCAATGGGCTTCAATGAATGTAAATCGACGATATCTGACAAAGTCAGATACAAACTCATTCAAATATATAAGAAATGTTGAAATTCGACTCCAAATGAGGAAGATAGACTTTGAAAATTTTCAATCAACACAAAGTGACAATCGACTTCAATGGGCTTCAATGAATGTAAATCGACGATATCTGACAAAGTTAGATGCAAACTCATTCGAATATATGAGAAATTTTGAAATTCGACTTCAAATGAGGAAGATAGACTTTGAAAATTTTCAATCAACACAAAGTGAGAATCGACTTCAATGGGCTTCAATGGATGTTAATCGACGATATCTGATAAAGTTAGATGCGAACTCATTTAAATATATGAAAAATGTTGAAATTCGACTTCAAATGAGGAAGATAGACTTTGAAAATTTTCAATCAACACAAAGTGAGAATCGACTTCAATGGGCTTCATTGGATGTAAATCGACGATATCTGATGAAGTTAGATGCGAACTCATTTAAATATATGAGAAATGTTGAAATTCGACTTCAAATGAGGAAGATAGACTTTGAAAATTCTCAATCAACACAAAGTGAGAATCGACTTCAATGGGCTTCAATGAATGAAAATCGACGATATCTGACAAAGTTAGATGCAAACTCATTCAAATATATAAGAATTGTTGAAATTCGACTTCAAATGGGGAATATAGACTTTGAAAATTTTGAATAAACACAAAGTGACAATCGACCTCAATGGGCTTCAATGAATGTAAATCGACGATATCTGATAAAGTTAGATGCGAACTCATTTAAATATATGAGAAATGTTGAAATTCGACTTCAAATGGGGAAGATAGACTTTGAAAATTTTCAATCAACACAAAGTGAGAATCGACTGCAATGGGCTTCAATGAATGTAAATCGACGATATCTGACAAAGTCAGATACAAACTCATTCAAATATATAAGAAATGTTGAAATTCGACTCCAAATGAGGAAGATAGACTTTGAAAATTTTCAATCAACACAAAGTGACAATCGACTTCAATGGGCTTCAATGAATGTAAATCGACGATATCTGACAAAGTTAGATGCAAACTCATTCGAATATATGAGAAATTTTGAAATTCGACTTCAAATGAGGAAGATAGACTTTGAAAATTTTCAATCAACACAAAGTGAGAATCGACTTCAATGGGCTTCAATGGATGTTAATCGACGATATCTGATGAAGTTAGAGGCGAACTCATTTAAATATATGAAAAATGTTGAGATTCGACTTCAAATGAGGAAGATAGACTTTGAAAATTTTCAATCAACACAAAGTGAGAATCGACTGCAATGGGCTTCAATGAATGTAAATCGACGATATCTGACAAAGTCAGATACAAACTCATTCAAATATATAAGAAATGTTGAAATTCGACTCCAAATGAGGAAGATAGACTTTGAAAATTTTCAATCAACACAAAGTGACAATCGACTTCAATGGGCTTCAATGAATGTAAATCGACGATATCTGACAAAGTTAGATGCAAACTCATTCGAATATATGAGAAATTTTGAAATTCGACTTCAAATGAGGAAGATAGACTTTGAAAATTTTCAATCAACACAAAGTGAGAATCGACTTCAATGGGCTTCAATGGATGTTAATCGACGATATCTGATAAAGTTAGATGCGAACTCATTTAAATATATGAAAAATGTTGAAATTCGACTTCAAATGAGGAAGATAGACTTTGAAAATTTTCAATCAACACAAAGTGAGAATCGACTTCAATGGGCTTCATTGGATGTAAATCGACGATATCTGATGAAGTTAGATGCGAACTCATTTAAATATATGAGAAATGTTGAAATTCGACTTCAAATGAGGAAGATAGACTTTGAAAATTCTCAATCAACACAAAGTGAGAATCGACTTCAATGGGCTTCAATGAATGAAAATCGACGATATCTGACAAAGTTAGATGCAAACTCATTCAAATATATAAGAATTGTTGAAATTCGACTTCAAATGGGGAATATAGACTTTGAAAATTTTGAATAAACACAAAGTGACAATCGACCTCAATGGGCTTCAATGAATGTAAATCGACGATATCTGATAAAGTTAGATGCGAACTCATTTAAATATATGAGAAATGTTGAAATTCGACTTCAAATGGGGAAGATAGACTTTGAAAATTTTCAATCAACACAAAGTGAGAATCGACTGCAATGGGCTTCAATGAATGTAAATCGACGATATCTGACAAAGTCAGATACAAACTCATTCAAATATATAAGAAATGTTGAAATTCGACTCCAAATGAGGAAGATAGACTTTGAAAATTTTCAATCAACACAAAGTGACAATCGACTTCAATGGGCTTCAATGAATGTAAATCGACGATATCTGACAAAGTTAGATGCAAACTCATTCGAATATATGAGAAATTTTGAAATTCGACTTCAAATGAGGAAGATAGACTTTGAAAATTTTCAATCAACACAAAGTGAGAATCGACTTCAATGGGCTTCAATGGATGTTAATCGACGATATCTGATAAAGTTAGAGGCGAACTCATTTAAATACATGAAAAATGTTGAGATTCGACTTCAAATGAGGAAGATAGACTTTGAAAATTTTCAATCAACACAAAGTGAGAATCGACTTCAATGGGCTTCATTGAATGTAAATCGACGATATCTGATAAAGTTAGATGCGAACCCATTTAAATATATGAGAAATGTTGAAATTCGACTTCAAATGAGGAAGATAGACTTTGAAAAATTTCAATCAACACAAAGTGACAATCGACTTCAATGGGGTTCAATGGATGTTAATCGACGATATCTGATAAAGTTAGATGCGAACTCATTTGAATATATGAGAAATGTTGAAATTCGACTTCAAATGAGGAAAATAGACTTTGAAAATTTTCAATAAATACAAAGTGACAATCTACCTCAATGGGCTTCAATGAATGTAAATCGACGATATCTGATAAAGTTAGATGCGAACTCATTTAAATATATGAGAAATGTTGAAATTCGACTTCAAATGAGGAAGATAGACTTTGAAAATTTTCAATCAACACAAAGTGAGAATCGACTTCAATGGGCTTCAATGAATGAAAATCGACGATATCTGACAAAGTTAGATGCAAACTCATTCAAATATATGAGAAATGTTGAAATTCGACTTCAAATGGGGAATATAGACTTTGAAAATTTTGAATAAACACAAAGTGACAATCGACCTCAATGGGCTTCAATGAATGTAAATCGACGATATCTGATAAAGTTAGATGCGAACTCATTTAAATATATGAGAAATGTTGAAATTCGACTTCAAATGGGGAAGATAGACTTTGAAAATTTTCAATCAACACAAAGTGAGAATCGACTGCAATGGGCTTCAATGAATGTAAATCGACGATATCTGACAAAGTCAGATACAAACTCATTCAAATATATAAGAAATGTTGAAATTCGACTCCAAATGAGGAAGATAGACTTTGAAAATTTTCAATCAACACAAAGTGAGAATCGACTGCAATGGGCTTCAATGAATGTAAATCGACGATATCTGACAAAGTCAGATACAAACTCATTCAAATATATAAGAAATGTTGAAATTCGACTCCAAATGAGGAAGATAGACTTTGAAAATTTTCAATCAACACAAAGTGACAATCGACTTCAATGGGCTTCAATGAATGTAAATCGACGATATCTGACAAAGTTAGATGCAAACTCATTCGAATATATGAGAAATTTTGAAATTCGACTTCAAATGAGGAAGATAGACTTTGAAAATTTTCAATCAACACAAAGTGAGAATCGACTTCAATGGGCTTCAATGGATGTTAATCGACGATATCTGATGAAGTTAGAGGCGAACTCATTTAAATATATGAAAAATGTTGAGATTCGACTTCAAATGAGGAAGATAGACTTTGAAAATTTTCAATCAACACAAAGTGAGAATCGACTGCAATGGTCTTCAATGAATGTAAATCGACGATATCTGACAAAGTCAGATACAAACTCATTCAAATATATAAGAAATGTTGAAATTCGACTCCAAATGAGGAAGATAGACTTTGAAAATTTTCAATCAACACAAAGTGACAATCGACTTCAATGGGCTTCAATGAATGTAAATCGACGATATCTGACAAAGTTAGATGCAAACTCATTCGAATATATGAGAAATTTTGAAATTCGACTTCAAATGAGGAAGATAGACTTTGAAAATTTTCAATCAACACAAAGTGAGAATCGACTTCAATGGGCTTCAATGGATGTTAATCGACGATATCTGATAAAGTTAGATGCGAACTCATTTAAATATATGAAAAATGTTGAAATTCGACTTCAAATGAGGAAGATAGACTTTGAAAATTTTCAATCAACACAAAGTGAGAATCGACTTCAATGGGCTTCATTGGATGTAAATCGACGATATCTGATGAAGTTAGATGCGAACTCATTTAAATATATGAGAAATGTTGAAATTCGACTTCAAATGAGGAAGATAGACTTTGAAAATTTTCAATCAACACAAAGTGACAATCGACTTCAATGGGCTTCAATGAATGTAAATCGACGATATCTGACAAAGTTAGATGCAAACTCATTCGAATATATGAGAAATTTTGAAATTCGACTTCAAATGAGGAAGATAGACTTTGAAAATTTTCAATCAACACAAAGTGAGAATCGACTTCAATGGGCTTCAATGGATGTTAATCGACGATATCTGATGAAGTTAGAGGCGAACTCATTTAAATATATGAAAAATGTTGAGATTCGACTTCAAATGAGGAAGATAGACTTTGAAAATTTTCAATCAACACAAAGTGAGAATCGACTGCAATGGTCTTCAATGAATGTAAATCGACGATATCTGACAAAGTCAGATACAAACTCATTCAAATATATAAGAAATGTTGAAATTCGACTCCAAATGAGGAAGATAGACTTTGAAAATTTTCAATCAACACAAAGTGACAATCGACTTCAATGGGCTTCAATGAATGTAAATCGACGATATCTGACAAAGTTAGATGCAAACTCATTCGAATATATGAGAAATTTTGAAATTCGACTTCAAATGAGGAAGATAGACTTTGAAAATTTTCAATCAACACAAAGTGAGAATCGACTTCAATGGGCTTCAATGGATGTTAATCGACGATATCTGATAAAGTTAGATGCGAACTCATTTAAATATATGAAAAATGTTGAAATTCGACTTCAAATGAGGAAGATAGACTTTGAAAATTTTCAATCAACACAAAGTGAGAATCGACTTCAATGGGCTTCATTGGATGTAAATCGACGATATCTGATGAAGTTAGATGCGAACTCATTTAAATATATGAGAAATGTTGAAATTCGACTTCAAATGAGGAAGATAGACTTTGAAAATTCTCAATCAACACAAAGTGAGAATCGACTTCAATGGGCTTCAATGAATGAAAATCGACGATATCTGACAAAGTTAGATGCAAACTCATTCAAATATATAAGAATTGTTGAAATTCGACTTCAAATGGGGAATATAGACTTTGAAAATTTTGAATAAACACAAAGTGACAATCGACCTCAATGGGCTTCAATGAATGTAAATCGACGATATCTGATAAAGTTAGATGCGAACTCATTTGAATATATGAGAAATGTTGAAATTCGACTTCAAATGGGGAAGATAGACTTTGAAAATTTTCAATCAACACAAAGTGAGAATCGACTGCAATGGGCTTCAATGAATGTAAATCGACGATATCTGACAAAGTCAGATACAAACTCATTCAAATATATAAGAAATGTTGAAATTCGACTCCAAATGAGGAAGATAGACTTTGAAAATTTTCAATCAACACAAAGTGACAATCGACTTCAATGGGCTTCAATGAATGTAAATCGACGATATCTGACAAAGTTAGATGCAAACTCATTCGAATATATGAGAAATTTTGAAATTCGACTTCAAATGAGGAAGATAGACTTTGAAAATTTTCAATCAACACAAAGTGAGAATCGACTTCAATGGGCTTCAATGGATGTTAATCGACGATATCTGATAAAGTTAGAGGCGAACTCATTTAAATACATGAAAAATGTTGAGATTCGACTTCAAATGAGGAAGATAGACTTTGAAAATTTTCAATCAACACAAAGTGAGAATCGACTTCAATGGGCTTCATTGAATGTAAATCGACGATATCTGATAAAGTTAGATGCGAACCCATTTAAATATATGAGAAATGTTGAAATTCGACTTCAAATGAGGAAGATAGACTTTGAAAAATTTCAATCAACACAAAGTGACAATCGACTTCAATGGGGTTCAATGGATGTTAATCGACGATATCTGATAAAGTTAGATGCGAACTCATTTGAATATATGAGAAATGTTGAAATTCGACTTCAAATGAGGAAAATAGACTTTGAAAATTTTCAATAAATACAAAGTGACAATCTACCTCAATGGGCTTCAATGAATGTAAATCGACGATATCTGATAAAGTTAGATGCGAACTCATTTAAATATATGAGAAATGTTGAAATTCGACTTCAAATGAGGAAGATAGACTTTGAAAATTTTCAATCAACACAAAGTGAGAATCGACTTCAATGGGCTTCAATGAATGAAAATCGACGATATCTGACAAAGTTAGATGCAAACTCATTCAAATATATGAGAAATGTTGAAATTCGACTTCAAATGGGGAATATAGACTTTGAAAATTTTGAATAAACACAAAGTGACAATCGACCTCAATGGGCTTCAATGAATGTAAATCGACGATATCTGATAAAGTTAGATGCGAACTCATTTAAATATATGAGAAATGTTGAAATTCGACTTCAAATGGGGAAGATAGACTTTGAAAATTTTCAATCAACACAAAGTGAGAATCGACTGCAATGGGCTTCAATGAATGTAAATCGACGATATCTGACAAAGTCAGATACAAACTCATTCAAATATATAAGAAATGTTGAAATTCGACTCCAAATGAGGAAGATAGACTTTGAAAATTTTCAATCAACACAAAGTGAGAATCGACTGCAATGGGCTTCAATGAATGTAAATCGACGATATCTGACAAAGTCAGATACAAACTCATTCAAATATATAAGAAATGTTGAAATTCGACTCCAAATGAGGAAGATAGACTTTGAAAATTTTCAATCAACACAAAGTAACAATCGACTTCAATGGGCTTCAATGAATGTAAATCGACGATATCTGACAAAGTTAGATGCAAACTCATTCGAATATATGAGAAATTTTGAAATTCGACTTCAAATGAGGAAGATAGACTTTGAAAATTTTCAATCAACACAAAGTGAGAATCGACTTCAATGGGCTTCAATGGATGTTAATCGACGATATCTGATAAAGTTAGAGGCGAACTCATTTAAATACATGAAAAATGTTGAGATTCGACTTCAAATGAGGAAGATAGACTTTGAAAATTTTCAATCAACACAAAGTGAGAATCGACTTCAATGGGCTTCATTGAATGTAAATCGACGATATCTGATAAAGTTAGATGCGAACCCATTTAAATATATGAGAAATGTTGAAATTCGACTTCAAATGAGGAAGATAGACTTTGAAAAATTTCAATCAACACAAAGTGACAATCGACTTCAATGGGGTTCAATGGATGTTAATCGACGATATCTGATAAAGTTAGATGCGAACTCATTTGAATATATGAGAAATGTTGAAATTCGACTTCAAATGAGGAAAATAGACTTTGAAAATTTTCAATAAATACAAAGTGACAATCTACCTCAATGGGCTTCAATGAATGTAAATCGACGATATCTGATAAAGTTAGATGCGAACTCATTTAAATATATGAGAAATGTTGAAATTCGACTTCAAATGAGGAAGATAGACTTTGAAAATTTTCAATCAACACAAAGTGAGAATCGACTTCAATGGGCTTCAATGAATGAAAATCGACGATATCTGACAAAGTTAGATGCAAACTCATTCAAATATATGAGAAATGTTGAAATTCGACTTCAAATGAGGAAGATAGACTTTGAAAATTTTCAATCAACACAAAGTGAGAATCGACTTCAATGGGCTTCAATGGATGTTAATCGACGATATCTGATAAAGTTAGAGGCGAACTCATTTAAATACATGAAAAATGTTGAGATTCGACTTCAAATGAGGAAGATAGACTTTGAAAATTTTCAATCAACACAAAGTGACAATCGACTTCAATGGGCTTCAATGAATGTAAATCGACGATATCTGACAAAGTTAGATGCGAACTCATTTGAATATATGAGAAATGTTGAAATTCGACTTCAAATGAGGAAAATAGACTTTGAAAATTTTCAATAAATACAAAGTGACAATCTACCTCAATGGGCTTCAATGAATGTAAATCGACGATATCTGATAAAGTTAGATGCGAACTCATTTAAATATATATGAGAAATGTTGAAATTCGACTTCAAATGAGGAAGATAGACTTTGAAAATTTTCAATCAACACAAAGTGAGGATCGACTTCAATGGGCTTCAATGAATGAAAATCGACGATATCTGACAAAGTTAGATGCAAACTCATTCAAATATATGAGAAATGTTGAAATTCGACTTCAAATGGGGAATATAGACTTTGAAAATTTTGAATAAACACAAAGTGACAATCGACCTCAATGGGCTTCAATGAATGTAAATCGACGATATCTGATAAAGTTAGATGCGAACTCATTTAAATATATGAGAAATGTTGAAATTCGACTTCAAATGGGGAATATAGACTTTGAAAATTTTGAATAAACACAAAGTGACAATCGACCTCAATGGGCTTCAATGAATGTAAATCGACGATATCTGATAAAGTTAGATGCGAACTCATTTAAATATATGAGAAATGTTGAAATTCGACTTCAAATGGGGAAGATAGACTTTGAAAATTTTCAATCAACACAAAGTGAGAATCGACTGCAATGGGCTTCAATGAATGTAAATCGACGATATCTGACAAAGTCAGATACAAACTCATTCAAATATATAAGAAATGTTGAAATTCGACTCCAAATGAGGAAGATAGACTTTGAAAATTTTCAATCAACACAAAGTGACAATCGACTTCAATGGGCTTCAATGAATGTAAATCGACGATATCTGACAAAGTTAGATGCAAACTCATTCGAATATATGAGAAATTTTGAAATTCGACTTCAAATGAGGAAGATAGACTTTGAAAATTTTCAATCAACACAAAGTGAGAATCGACTTCAATGGGCTTCAATGGATGTTAATCGACGATATCTGATAAAGTTAGAGGCGAACTCATTTAAATACATGAAAAATGTTGAGATTCGACTTCAAATGAGGAAGATAGACTTTGAAAATTTTCAATCAACACAAAGTGAGAATCGACTTCAATGGGCTTCATTGAATGTAAATCGACGATATCTGATAAAGTTAGATGCGAACCCATTTAAATATATGAGAAATGTTGAAATTCGACTTCAAATGAGGAAGATAGACTTTGAAAAATTTCAATCAACACAAAGTGACAATCGACTTCAATGGGGTTCAATGGATGTTAATCGACGATATCTGATAAAGTTAGATGCGAACTCATTTGAATATATGAGAAATGTTGAAATTCGACTTCAAATGAGGAAAATAGACTTTGAAAATTTTCAATAAATACAAAGTGACAATCTACCTCAATGGGCTTCAATGAATGTAAATCGACGATATCTGATAAAGTTAGATGCGAACTCATTTAAATATATGAGAAATGTTGAAATTCGACTTCAAATGAGGAAGATAGACTTTGAAAATTTTCAATCAACACAAAGTGAGAATCGACTTCAATGGGCTTCAATGAATGAAAATCGACGATATCTGACAAAGTTAGATGCAAACTCATTCAAATATATGAGAAATGTTGAAATTCGACTTCAAATGGGGAATATAGACTTTGAAAATTTTGAATAAACACAAAGTGACAATCGACCTCAATGGGCTTCAATGAATGTAAATCGACGATATCTGATAAAGTTAGATGCGAACTCATTTAAATATATGAGAAATGTTGAAATTCGACTTCAAATGGGGAAGATAGACTTTGAAAATTTTCAATCAACACAAAGTGAGAATCGACTGCAATGGGCTTCAATGAATGTAAATCGACGATATCTGACAAAGTCAGATACAAACTCATTCAAATATATAAGAAATGTTGAAATTCGACTCCAAATGAGGAAGATAGACTTTGAAAATTTTAAATCAACACAAAGTGAGAATCGACTGCAATGGGCTTCAATGAATGTAAATCGACGATATCTGACAAAGTCAGATACAAACTCATTCAAATATATAAGAAATGTTGAAATTCGACTCCAAATGAGGAAGATAGACTTTGAAAATTTTCAATCAACACAAAGTGACAATCGACTTCAATGGGCTTCAATGAATGTAAATCGACGATATCTGACAAAGTTAGATGCAAACTCATTCGAATATATGAGAAATTTTGAAATTCGACTTCAAATGAGGAAGATAGACTTTGAAAATTTTCAATCAACACAAAGTGAGAATCGACTTCAATGGGCTTCAATGGATGTTAATCGACGATATCTGATGAAGTTAGAGGCGAACTCATTTAAATATATGAAAAATGTTGAGATTCGACTTCAAATGAGGAAGATAGACTTTGAAAATTTTCAATCAACACAAAGTGAGAATCGACTGCAATGGTCTTCAATGAATGTAAATCGACGATATCTGACAAAGTCAGATACAAACTCATTCAAATATATAAGAAATGTTGAAATTCGACTCCAAATGAGGAAGATAGACTTTGAAAATTTTCAATCAACACAAAGTGACAATCGACTTCAATGGGCTTCAATGAATGTAAATCGACGATATCTGACAAAGTTAGATGCAAACTCATTCGAATATATGAGAAATTTTGAAATTTGACTTCAAATGAGGAAGATAGACTTTGAAAATTTTCAATCAACACAAAGTGAGAATCGACTTCAATGGGCTTCAATGGATGTTAATCGACGATATCTGATAAAGTTAGATGCGAACTCATTTAAATATATGAAAAATGTTGAAATTCGACTTCAAATGAGGAAGATAGACTTTGAAAATTTTCAATCAACACAAAGTGAGAATCGACTTCAATGGGCTTCATTGGATGTAAATCGACGATATCTGATGAAGTTAGATGCGAACTCATTTAAATATATGAGAAATGTTGAAATTCGACTTCAAATGAGGAAGATAGACTTTGAAAATTCTCAATCAACACAAAGTGAGAATCGACTTCAATGGGCTTCAATGAATGAAAATCGACGATATCTGACAAAGTTAGATGCAAACTCATTCAAATATATAAGAATTGTTGAAATTCGACTTCAAATGGGGAATATAGACTTTGAAAATTTTGAATAAACACAAAGTGACAATCGACCTCAATGGGCTTCAATGAATGTAAATCGACGATATCTGATAAAGTTAGATGCGAACTCATTTAAATATATGAGAAATGTTGAAATTCGACTTCAAATGGGGAAGATAGACTTTGAAAATTTTCAATCAACACAAAGTGAGAATCGACTGCAATGGGCTTCAATGAATGTAAATCGACGATATCTGACAAAGTCAGATACAAACTCATTCAAATATATAAGAAATGTTGAAATTCGACTCCAAATGAGGAAGATAGACTTTGAAAATTTTCAATCAACACAAAGTGACAATCGACTTCAATGGGCTTCAATGAATGTAAATCGACGATATCTGACAAAGTTAGATGCAAACTCATTCGAATATATGAGAAATTTTGAAATTCGACTTCAAATGAGGAAGATAGACTTTGAAAATTTTCAATTAACACAAAGTGAGAATCGACTTCAATGGGCTTCAATGGATGTTAATCGACGATATCTGATAAAGTTAGAGGCGAACTCATTTAAATACATGAAAAATGTTGAGATTCGACTTCAAATGAGGAAGATAGACTTTGAAAAATTTCAATCAACACAAAGTGACAATCGACTTCAATGGGCTTCAATGAATGTAAATCGACGATATCTGACAAAGTTAGATGCAAACTCATTCGAATATATGAGAAATTTTGAAATTCGACTTCAAATGAGGAAGATAGACTTTGAAAATTTTCAATCAACACAAAGTGAGAATCGACTTCAATGGGCTTCATTGAATGTAAATCGACGATATCTGATAAAGTTAGATGCGAACCCATTTAAATATATGAGAAATGTTGAAATTCGACTTCAAATGAGGAAGATAGACTTTGAAAAATTTCAATCAACACAAAGTGACAATCGACTTCAATGGGGTTCAATGGATGTTAATCGACGATATCTGATAAAGTTAGATGCGAACTCATTTGAATATATGAGAAATGTTGAAATTCGACTTCAAATGAGGAAAATAGACTTTGAAAATTTTCAATAAATACAAAGTGACAATCTACCTCAATGGGCTTCAATGAATGTAAATCGACGATATCTGATAAAGTTAGATGCGAACTCATTTAAATATATGAGAAATGTTGAAATTCGACTTCAAATGAGGAAGATAGACTTTGAAAATTTTCAATCAACACAAAGTGAGAATCGACTTCAATGGGCTTCAATGAATGAAAATCGACGATATCTGACAAAGTTAGATGCAAACTCATTCAAATATATGAGAAATGTTGAAATTCGACTTCAAATGGGGAATATAGACTTTGAAAATTTTGAATAAACACAAAGTGACAATCGACCTCAATGGGCTTCAATGAATGTAAATCGACGATATCTGATAAAGTTAGATGCGAACTCATTTAAATATATGAGAAATGTTGAAATTCGACTTCAAATGGGGAAGATAGACTTTGAAAATTTTCAATCAACACAAAGTGAGAATCGACTGCAATGGGCTTCAATGAATGTAAATCGACGATATCTGACAAAGTCAGATACAAACTCTTTCAAATATATAAGAAATGTTGAAATTCGACTCCAAATGAGGAAGATAGACTTTGAAAATTTTCAATCAACACAAAGTGAGAATCGACTGCAATGGGCTTCAATGAATGTAAATCGACGATATCTGACAAAGTCAGATACAAACTCATTCAAATATATAAGAAATGTTGAAATTCGACTCCAAATGAGGAAGATAGACTTTGAAAATTTTCAATCAACACAAAGTGACAATCGACTTCAATGGGCTTCAATGAATGTAAATCGACGATATCTGACAAAGTTAGATGCAAACTCATTCGAATATATGAGAAATTTTGAAATTCGACTTCAAATGAGGAAGATAGACTTTGAAAATTTTCAATCAACACAAAGTGAGAATCGACTTCAATGGGCTTCAATGGATGTTAATCGACGATATCTGATAAAGTTAGAGGCGAACTCATTTAAATACATGAAAAATGTTGAGATTCGACTTCAAATGAGGAAGATAGACTTTGAAAATTTTCAATCAACACAAAGTGAGAATCGACTTCAATGGGCTTCATTGAATGTAAATCGACGATATCTGATAAAGTTAGATGCGAACCCATTTAAATATATGAGAAATGTTGAAATTCGACTTCAAATGAGGAAGATAGACTTTGAAAAATTTCAATCAACACAAAGTGACAATCGACTTCAATGGGGTTCAATGGATGTTAATCGACGATATCTGATAAAGTTAGATGCGAACTCATTTGAATATATGAGAAATGTTGAAATTCGACTTCAAATGAGGAAAATAGACTTTGAAAATTTTCAATAAATACAAAGTGACAATCTACCTCAATGGGCTTCAATGAATGTAAATCGACGATATCTGATAAAGTTAGATGCGAACTCATTTAAATATATGAGAAATGTTGAAATTCGACTTCAAATGAGGAAGACAGACTTTGAAAATTTTCAATCAACACAAAGTGAGAATCGACTTCAATGGGCTTCAATGAATGAAAATCGACGATATCTGACAAAGTTAGATGCAAACTCATTCAAATATATGAGAAATGTTGAAATTCGACTTCAAATGAGGAAGATAGACTTTGAAAATTTTCAATCAACACAAAGTGAGAATCGACTTCAATGGGCTTCAATGGATGTTAATCGACGATATCTGATAAAGTTAGAGGCGAACTCATTTAAATACATGAAAAATGTTGAGATTCGACTTCAAATGAGGAAGATAGACTTTGAAAATTTTCAATCAACACAAAGTGACAATCGACTTCAATGGGCTTCAATGAATGTAAATCGACGATATCTGACAAAGTTAGATGCGAACTCATTTGAATATATGAGAAATGTTGAAATTCGACTTCAAATGAGGAAAATAGACTTTGAAAATTTTCAATAAATACAAAGTGACAATCTACCTCAATGGGCTTCAATGAATGTAAATCGACGATATCTGATAAAGTTAGATGCGAACTCATTTAAATATATGAGAAATGTTGAAATTCGACTTCAAATGAGGAAGATAGACTTTGAAAATTTTCAATCAACACAAAGTGAGGATCGACTTCAATGGGCTTCAATGAATGAAAATCGACGATATCTGACAAAGTTAGATGCAAACTCATTCAAATATATGAGAAATGTTGAAATTCGACTTCAAATGGGGAATATAGACTTTGAAAATTTTGAATAAACACAAAGTGACAATCGACCTCAATGGGCTTCAATGAATGTAAATCGACGATATCTGATAAAGTTAGATGCGAACTCATTTAAATATATGAGAAATGTTGAAATTCGACTTCAAATGGGGAATATAGACTTTGAAAATTTTGAATAAACACAAAGTGACAATCGACCTCAATGGGCTTCAATGAATGTAAATCGACGATATCTGATAAAGTTAGATGCGAACTCATTTAAATATATGAGAAATGTTGAAATTCGACTTCAAATGGGGAAGATAGACTTTGAAAATTTTCAATCAACACAAAGTGAGAATCGACTGCAATGGGCTTCAATGAATGTAAATCGACGATATCTGACAAAGTCAGATACAAACTCATTCAAATATATAAGAAATGTTGAAATTCGACTCCAAATGAGGAAGATAGACTTTGAAAATTTTCAATCAACACAAAGTGACAATCGACTTCAATGGGCTTCAATGAATGTAAATCGACGATATCTGACAAAGTTAGATGCAAACTCATTCGAATATATGAGAAATTTTGAAATTCGACTTCAAATGAGGAAGATAGACTTTGAAAATTTTCAATCAACACAAAGTGAGAATCGACTTCAATGGGCTTCAATGGATGTTAATCGACGATATCTGATAAAGTTAGAGGCGAACTCATTTAAATACATGAAAAATGTTGAGATTCGACTTCAAATGAGGAAGATAGACTTTGAAAATTTTCAATCAACACAAAGTGAGAATCGACTTCAATGGGCTTCATTGAATGTAAATCGACGATATCTGATAAAGTTAGATGCGAACCCATTTAAATATATGAGAAATGTTGAAATTCGACTTCAAATGAGGAAGATAGACTTTGAAAAATTTCAATCAACACAAAGTGACAATCGACTTCAATGGGGTTCAATGGATGTTAATCGACGATATCTGATAAAGTTAGATGCGAACTCATTTGAATATATGAGAAATGTTGAAATTCGACTTCAAATGAGGAAAATAGACTTTGAAAATTTTCAATAAATACAAAGTGACAATCTACCTCAATGGGCTTCAATGAATGTAAATCGACGATATCTGATAAAGTTAGATGCGAACTCATTTAAATATATGAGAAATGTTGAAATTCGACTTCAAATGAGGAAGATAGACTTTGAAAATTTTCAATCAACACAAAGTGAGAATCGACTTCAATGGGCTTCAATGAATGAAAATCGACGATATCTGACAAAGTTAGATGCAAACTCATTCAAATATATGAGAAATGTTGAAATTCGACTTCAAATGGGGAATATAGACTTTGAAAATTTTGAATAAACACAAAGTGACAATCGACCTCAATGGGCTTCAATGAATGTAAATCGACGATATCTGATAAAGTTAGATGCGAACTCATTTAAATATATGAGAAATGTTGAAATTCGACTTCAAATGGGGAAGATAGACTTTGAAAATTTTCAATCAACACAAAGTGAGAATCGACTGCAATGGGCTTCAATGTATGTAAATCGACGATATCTGACAAAGTCAGATACAAACTCATTCAAATATATAAGAAATGTTGAAATTCGACTCCAAATGAGGAAGATAGACTTTGAAAATTTTAAATCAACACAAAGTGAGAATCGACTGCAATGGGCTTCAATGAATGTAAATCGACGATATCTGACAAAGTCAGATACAAACTCATTCAAATATATAAGAAATGTTGAAATTCGACTCCAAATGAGGAAGATAGACTTTGAAAATTTTCAATCAACACAAAGTGACAATCGACTTCAATGGGCTTCAATGAATGTAAATCGACGATATCTGACAAAGTTAGATGCAAACTCATTCGAATATATGAGAAATTTTGAAATTCGACTTCAAATGAGGAAGATAGACTTTGAAAATTTTCAATCAACACAAAGTGAGAATCGACTTCAATGGGCTTCAATGGATGTTAATCGACGATATCTGATGAAGTTAGAGGCGAACTCATTTAAATATATGAAAAATGTTGAGATTCGACTTCAAATGAGGAAGATAGACTTTGAAAATTTTCAATCAACACAAAGTGAGAATCGACTGCAATGGTCTTCAATGAATGTAAATCGACGATATCTGACAAAGTCAGATACAAACTCATTCAAATATATAAGAAATGTTGAAATTCGACTCCAAATGAGGAAGATAGACTTTGAAAATTTTCAATCAACACAAAGTGACAATCGACTTCAATGGGCTTCAATGAATGTAAATCGACGATATCTGACAAAGTTAGATGCAAACTCATTCGAATATATGAGAAATTTTGAAATTTGACTTCAAATGAGGAAGATAGACTTTGAAAATTTTCAATCAACACAAAGTGAGAATCGACTTCAATGGGCTTCAATGGATGTTAATCGACGATATCTGATAAAGTTAGATGCGAACTCATTTAAATATATGAAAAATGTTGAAATTCGACTTCAAATGAGGAAGATAGACTTTGAAAATTTTCAATCAACACAAAGTGAGAATCGACTGCAATGGTCTTCAATGAATGTAAATCGACGATATCTGACAAAGTCAGATACAAACTCATTCAAATATATAAGAAATGTTGAAATTCGACTCCAAATGAGGAAGATAGACTTTGAAAATTTTCAATCAACACAAAGTGACAATCGACTTCAATGGGCTTCAATGAATGTAAATCGACGATATCTGACAAAGTTAGATGCAAACTCATTCGAATATATGAGAAATTTTGAAATTTGACTTCAAATGAGGAAGATAGACTTTGAAAATTTTCAATCAACACAAAGTGAGAATCGACTTCAATGGGCTTCAATGGATGTTAATCGACGATATCTGATAAAGTTAGATGCGAACTCATTTAAATATATGAAAAATGTTGAAATTCGACTTCAAATGAGGAAGATAGACTTTGAAAATTTTCAATCAACACAAAGTGAGAATCGACTTCAATGGGCTTCATTGGATGTAAATCGACGATATCTGATGAAGTTAGATGCGAACTCATTTAAATATATGAGAAATGTTGAAATTCGACTTCAAATGAGGAAGATAGACTTTGAAAATTCTCAATCAACACAAAGTGAGAATCGACTTCAATGGGCTTCAATGAATGAAAATCGACGATATCTGACAAAGTTAGATGCAAACTCATTCAAATATATAAGAATTGTTGAAATTCGACTTCAAATGGGGAATATAGACTTTGAAAATTTTGAATAAACACAAAGTGACAATCGACCTCAATGGGCTTCAATGAATGTAAATCGACGATATCTGATAAAGTTAGATGCGAACTCATTTAAATATATGAGAAATGTTGAAATTCGACTTCAAATGGGGAAGATAGACTTTGAAAATTTTCAATCAACACAAAGTGAGAATCGACTGCAATGGGCTTCAATGAATGTAAATCGACGATATCTGACAAAGTCAGATACAAACTCATTCAAATATATAAGAAATGTTGAAATTCGACTCCAAATGAGGAAGATAGACTTTGAAAATTTTCAATCAACACAAAGTGACAATCGACTTCAATGGGCTTCAATGAATGTAAATCGACGATATCTGACAAAGTTAGATGCAAACTCATTCGAATATATGAGAAATTTTGAAATTCGACTTCAAATGAGGAAGATAGACTTTGAAAATTTTCAATTAACACAAAGTGAGAATCGACTTCAATGGGCTTCAATGGATGTTAATCGACGATATCTGATAAAGTTAGAGGCGAACTCATTTAAATACATGAAAAATGTTGAGATTCGACTTCAAATGAGGAAGATAGACTTTGAAAATTTTCAATCAACACAAAGTGAGAATCGACTTCAATGGGCTTCATTGAATGTAAATCGACGATATCTGATAAAGTTAGATGCGAACCCATTTAAATATATGAGAAATGTTGAAATTCGACTTCAAATGAGGAAGATAGACTTTGAAAAATTTCAATCAACACAAAGTGACAATCGACTTCAATGGGGTTCAATGGATGTTAATCGACGATATCTGATAAAGTTAGATGCGAACTCATTTGAATATATGAGAAATGTTGAAATTCGACTTCAAATGAGGAAAATAGACTTTGAAAATTTTCAATAAATACAAAGTGACAATCTACCTCAATGGGCTTCAATGAATGTAAATCGACGATATCTGATAAAGTTAGATGCGAACTCATTTAAATATATGAGAAATGTTGAAATTCGACTTCAAATGAGGAAGATAGACTTTGAAAATTTTCAATCAACACAAAGTGAGAATCGACTTCAATGGGCTTCAATGAATGAAAATCGACGATATCTGACAAAGTTAGATGCAAACTCATTCAAATATATGAGAAATGTTGAAATTCGACTTCAAATGGGGAATATAGACTTTGAAAATTTTGAATAAACACAAAGTGACAATCGACCTCAATGGGCTTCAATGAATGTAAATCGACGATATCTGATAAAGTTAGATGCGAACTCATTTAAATATATGAGAAATGTTGAAATTCGACTTCAAATGGGGAAGATAGACTTTGAAAATTTTCAATCAACACAAAGTGAGAATCGACTGCAATGGGCTTCAATGAATGTAAATCGACGATATCTGACAAAGTCAGATACAAACTCTTTCAAATATATAAGAAATGTTGAAATTCGACTCCAAATGAGGAAGATAGACTTTGAAAATTTTCAATCAACACAAAGTGAGAATCGACTGCAATGGGCTTCAATGAATGTAAATCGACGATATCTGACAAAGTCAGATACAAACTCATTCAAATATATAAGAAATGTTGAAATTCGACTCCAAATGAGGAAGATAGACTTTGAAAATTTTCAATCAACACAAAGTGACAATCGACTTCAATGGGCTTCAATGAATGTAAATCGACGATATCTGACAAAGTTAGATGCAAACTCATTCGAATATATGAGAAATTTTGAAATTCGACTTCAAATGAGGAAGATAGACTTTGAAAATTTTCAATCAACACAAAGTGAGAATCGACTTCAATGGGCTTCAATGGATGTTAATCGACGATATCTGATAAAGTTAGAGGCGAACTCATTTAAATACATGAAAAATGTTGAGATTCGACTTCAAATGAGGAAGATAGACTTTGAAAATTTTCAATCAACACAAAGTGAGAATCGACTTCAATGGGCTTCATTGAATGTAAATCGACGATATCTGATAAAGTTAGATGCGAACCCATTTAAATATATGAGAAATGTTGAAATTCGACTTCAAATGAGGAAGATAGACTTTGAAAAATTTCAATCAACACAAAGTGACAATCGACTTCAATGGGGTTCAATGGATGTTAATCGACGATATCTGATAAAGTTAGATGCGAACTCATTTGAATATATGAGAAATGTTGAAATTCGACTTCAAATGAGGAAAATAGACTTTGAAAATTTTCAATAAATACAAAGTGACAATCTACCTCAATGGGCTTCAATGAATGTAAATCGACGATATCTGATAAAGTTAGATGCGAACTCATTTAAATATATGAGAAATGTTGAAATTCGACTTCAAATGAGGAAGATAGACATTGAAAATTTTCAATCAACACAAAGTGAGAATCGACTTCAATGGGCTTCAATGAATGAAAATCGACGATATCTGACAAAGTTAGATGCAAACTCATTCAAATATATGAGAAATGTTGAAATTCGACTTCAAATGAGGAAGATAGACTTTGAAAATTTTCAATCAACACAAAGTGAGAATCGACTTCAATGGGCTTCAATGGATGTTAATCGACGATATCTGATAAAGTTAGAGGCGAACTCATTTAAATACATGAAAAATGTTGAGATTCGACTTCAAATGAGGAAGATAGACTTTGAAAATTTTCAATCAACACAAAGTGAGAATCGACTTCAATGGGCTTCATTGAATGTAAATCGACGATATCTGATAAAGTTAGATGCGAACCCATTTAAATATATGAGAAATGTTGAAATTCGACTTCAAATGAGGAAGATAGACTTTGAAAAATTTCAATCAACACAAAGTGACAATCGACTTCAATGGGGTTCAATGGATGTTAATCGACGATATCTGATAAAGTTAGATGCGAACTCATTTGAATATATGAGAAATGTTGAAATTCGACTTCAAATGAGGAAAATAGACTTTGAAAATTTTCAATAAATACAAAGTGACAATCTACCTCAATGGGCTTCAATGAATGTAAATCGACGATATCTGATAAAGTTAGATGCGAACTCATTTAAATATATGAGAAATGTTGAAATTCGACTTCAAATGAGGAAGATAGACTTTGAAAATTTTCAATCAACACAAAGTGAGAATCGACTTCAATGGGCTTCAATGAATGAAAATCGACGATATCTGACAAAGTTAGATGCAAACTCATTCAAATATATGAGAAATGTTGAAATTCGACTTCAAATGAGGAAGATAGACTTTGAAAATTTTCAATCAACCCAAAGTGGCAATCGAATTCAATGGGCTTCAATGAATGTAAATCGACGATATCTGACAAAGTCAGATACAAACTCATTCAAATATATAAGAAATGTTGAAATTCGACTCCAAATGAGGAAGATAGACTTTGAAAATTTTCAATCAACACAAAGTGACAATCGACTTCAATGGGCTTCAATGAATGTAAATCGACGATATCTGACAAAGTTAGATGCAAACTCATTCGAATATATGAGAAATTTTGAAATTCGACTTCAAATGAGGAAGACAGACTTTGAAAATTTTCAATCAACACAAAGTGAGAATCGACTTCAATGGGCTTCAATGAATGAAAATGGACGATATCTGACAAAGTTAGATGCAAACTCATTCAAATATATGAGAAATGTTGAAATTCGACTCCAAATGAGGAAGATAGACTTTGAAAATTTTCAATAAATACAAAGTGACAATCTACCTCAATGGGCTTCAATGAATGTAAATCGACGATATCTGACAAAGTCAGATACAAACTCTTTCAAATATATAAGAAATGTTGAAATTCGACTCCAAATGAGGAAGATAGACTTTGAAAAATTTCAATCAACACAAAGTGACAATCGACTTCAATGGGGTTCAATGGATGTTAATCGACGATATCTGATAAAGTTAGATGCGAACTCATTTGAATATATGAGAAATGTTGAAATTCGACTTCAAATGAGGAAAATAGACTTTGAAAATTTTCAATAAATACAAAGTGACAATCTACCTCAATGGGCTTCAATGAATGTAAATCGACGATATCTGATAAAGTTAGATGCGAACTCATTTAAATATATGAGAAATGTTGAAATTCGACTTCAAATGAGGAAGATAGACTTTGAAAATTTTCAATCAACACAAAGTGAGAATCGACTTCAATGGGCTTCAATGAATGAAAATCGACGATATCTGACAAAGTTAGATGCAAACTCATTCAAATATATGAGAAATGTTGAAATTCGACTTCAAATGAGGAAGATAGACTTTGAAAATTTTCAATCAACCCAAAGTGGCAATCGAATTCAATGGGCTTCAATGAATGTAAATCGACGATATCTGACAAAGTCAGATACAAACTCATTCAAATATATAAGAAATGTTGAAATTCGACTCCAAATGAGGAAGATAGACTTTGAAAATTTTCAATCAACACAAAGTGACAATCGACTTCAATGGGCTTCAATGAATGTAAATCGACGATATCTGACAAAGTTAGATGCAAACTCATTCGAATATATGAGAAATTTTGAAATTCGACTTCAAATGAGGAAGACAGACTTTGAAAATTTTCAATCAACACAAAGTGAGAATCGACTTCAATGGGCTTCAATGAATGAAAATGGACGATATCTGACAAAGTTAGATGCAAACTCATTCAAATATATGAGAAATGTTGAAATTCGACTTCAAATGAGGAAGATAGACTTTGAAAATTTTCAATAAATACAAAGTGACAATCTACCTCAATGGGCTTCAATGAATGTAAATCGACGATATCTGACAAAGTCAGATACAAACTCTTTCAAATATATAAGAAATGTTGAAATTCGACTCCAAATGAGGAAGATAGACTTTGAAAATTTTCAATCAACACAAAGTGAGAATCGACTGCAATGGGCTTCAATGAATGTAAATCGACGATATCTGACAAAGTCAGATACAAACTCATTCAAATATATAAGAAATGTTGAAATTCGACTCCAAATGAGGAAGATAGACTTTGAAAATTTTCAATCAACACAAAGTGACAATCGACTTCAATGGGCTTCAATGAATGTAAATCGACGATATCTGACAAAGTTAGATGCAAACTCATTCGAATATATGAGAAATTTTGAAATTCGACTTCAAATGAGGAAGATAGACTTTGAAAATTTTCAATCAACACAAAGTGAGAATCGACTTCAATGGGCTTCAATGGATGTTAATCGACGATATCTGATAAAGTTAGAGGCGAACTCATTTAAATACATGAAAAATGTTGAGATTCGACTTCAAATGAGGAAGATAGACTTTGAAAATTTTCAATCAACACAAAGTGAGAATCGACTTCAATGGGCTTCATTGAATGTAAATCGACGATATCTGATAAAGTTAGATGCGAACCCATTTAAATATATGAGAAATGTTGAAATTCGACTTCAAATGAGGAAGATAGACTTTGAAAAATTTCAATCAACACAAAGTGACAATCGACTTCAATGGGGTTCAATGGATGTTAATCGACGATATCTGATAAAGTTAGATGCGAACTCATTTGAATATATGAGAAATGTTGAAATTCGACTTCAAATGAGGAAAATAGACTTTGAAAATTTTCAATAAATACAAAGTGACAATCTACCTCAATGGGCTTCAATGAATGTAAATCGACGATATCTGATAAAGTTAGATGCGAACTCATTTAAATATATGAGAAATGTTGAAATTCGACTTCAAATGAGGAAGATAGACTTTGAAAATTTTCAATCAACACAAAGTGAGAATCGACTTCAATGGGCTTCAATGAATGAAAATCGACGATATCTGACAAAGTTAGATGCAAACTCATTCAAATATATGAGAAATGTTGAAATTCGACTTCAAATGAGGAAGATAGACTTTGAAAATTTTCAATCAACACAAAGTGAGAATCGACTTCAATGGGCTTCAATGGATGTTAATCGACGATATCTGATAAAGTTAGAGGCGAACTCATTTAAATACATGAAAAATGTTGAGATTCGACTTCAAATGAGGAAGATAGACTTTGAAAATTTTCAATCAACACAAAGTGAGAATCGACTTCAATGGGCTTCATTGAATGTAAATCGACGATATCTGATAAAGTTAGATGCGAACCCATTTAAATATATGAGAAATGTTGAAATTCGACTTCAAATGAGGAAGATAGACTTTGAAAATTTTCAATCAACACAAAGTGAGAATCGACTTCAATGGGCTTCAATGAATGAAAATCGACGATATCTGACAAAGTTAGATGCAAACTCATTCAAATATATGAGAAATGTTGAAATTCGACTTCAAATGGGGGAGATAGACTTTGAAAATTTTCAATAAACACAAAGTGACAATCGACCTCAATGGGCTTCAATGAATGTAAATCGACGATATCTGATAAAGTTAGATGCGAACTCATTTAAATATATGAGAAATGTTGAAATTCGACTTCAAATGAGGAAGATAGACTTTGAAAATTTTCAATCAACACAAAGTGAGAATCGACTTCAATGGGCTTCAATGAATGAAAATCGACGATATCTGACAAAGTTAGATGCAAACTCATTCAAATATATGAGAAATGTTGAAATTCGACTTCAAATGAGGAAGATAGACTTTGAAAATTTTCAATAAATACAAAGTGACAATCTACCTCAATGGGCTTCAATGAATGTAAATCGACGGTATCTGACAAAGTTAGATGCAAACTCATTCAAATATATAAGAAATGTTGAAATTCGACTTCAAATGGGGAAGATAGACTTTGAAAATTTTCGATCAACACAAAGTGACAATTGACTTCAATGGGCTTCAATGGATGAAAGTCAACGATATCTGACAGAGTTAGATGCAAATTCATTCAAATATATGAGAAATGTTGAAATTCGACTCCAAATGGGGAAGATAGACTTTGAAAATTTTCAATCAACACAAAGTGAGAATCGACTTCAATGGGCTTCAAAGAATGTAAATCGACGATATCTGACAAAGTTAGATGCAAACTCATTCAAATATATGAGAAATGTTGAAATTCGACTTCAAATGAGGAAGATAGACTTTGATAATCTTCAATCAACACAAAGTGACAATCGACTTCAATGGGCTTCAATGGATGAAAATCGACGATATCTGACAAAGTTAGATGCAAACTCATTCAAATATGTGAGAAATGTTGAAATTCGACTTCAAATGAGGAAGATAGACTTTGAAAATTTTCAATCAACACAAAGTGAGAATCGACTTCAATGGGCTTCAATGAATGTAAACGACGATATCTGACAAAGTTAGTTGCAAACTCATTCAAATATATGGAAATTTTTGAAATTCGACTCCAAATGAGGAAGATAGACTTTGAAAATTTTCAATCAACACAAAGTGACAATCGACTTCAATGGGCTTCAATGGATGTAAATCGACTTTATCTGACAAAGTTAGATGCAAACTCATTCAAATATATAAGAAATGTTGAAATTCGACTTCAAATGGGGAAGATAGACTTTGAAAATTTTCAAAAAACACAAAGTGACAATCGACCTCACTGGGCTTCAATGAATGTAAATCTACGATATCTGACAGAGAGATACAAACTCATTCAAATATCTAAGAAATGTTGAAATTCGACTTCAAATGAGGAAGATAGACTTTGAAAATTTTCAATCAACACAAAGTGAGAATCGACTTCAATGGGCTTCAATGAATGTAAACGACGATATCTGACAAAGTTAGTTGCAAACTCATTCAAATATATGAAAAATTTTGAAATTCGACTCCAAATGAGGAAGATAGACTTTGAAAATTTTCAATCAACACAAAGTGACAATCGACTTCAATGGGCTTCAATGGATGTAAATCGACTTTATCTGACAAAGTTAGATACAAACTCATTCAAATATATAAGAAATGTTGAAATTCGACTTCAAATGGGGAAGATAGACTTTGAAAATTCTCAAAAAACACAAAGTGACAATCGACCTCACTGGGCTTCAATGAATGTAAATCGACGATATCTGACAGAGTCAGATACAAACCCATTCAAATATATAAGAAATGTTGAAATTCGACTTCAAATGAGGAAGATAGACTTTGAAAATTTTCAATCAACACAAAGTGAGTATCGACTTCAATGGGCTTCAATGAATGTAAATCGAGGATATCTGAAAAATTCAGATACAAACTCATTCAAATATATAAGAAATGTTGAAATTTGACTTCAAATGAGGAAGATTGACTTTGAAAATTTTCAATCAACACAAAGTGAGAATCGACTTCAATGGGCTTCAATGAATGTAAATCGACGATATCTGACAAATTCAGATACAAAATCATTCAAATATATAAGAAATGTTGAAATTTGACTTCAAATGAGGAAGACTGACTTTGAAAATTTTCAATCAACACAAAGAGAGAATCGACTTCAATGGGCTTCATTGGATGTAAATCGACGATATCTGATAAAGTTAGATGCGAACTCATTCAAATATATGAGAAATGTTGAAATTCGACTTCAAATGAGGAAGATAGACTTTGAAAATTTTCAATCAACACAAAGTGAGAATCGACTTCAATGGGCTTCATTGGATGTAAATCGACGATATCTGATAAAGTTAGATGCGAACTCATTTAAATATATGAGAAATGTTGAAATTCGACTTCAAATGAGGAAGATAGACTTTGAAAATTTTCAATCAACACAAAGTGAGAATCGACTTCAATGGGCTTCAATGAATGAAAATCGACGATATCTGACAAAGTTAGATGGAAACTCATTCAAATATATAAGAAATGTTGAAATTCGACTCCAAATGGGGAAGATAGACTTTGAAAATTTTGAATAAACACAAAGTGACAATCGACCTCAATGGGCTTCAATGAATGTAAATCGACGATATCTGATAAAGTTAGATGCGAACTCATTTAAATATATGAGAAATGTTGAAATTCGACTTCAAATGAGGAAGATAGACTTTGAAAATTTTCAATCAACACAAAGTGAGAATCGACTGCAATGGGCTTCAATGAATGTAAATCGACGATATCTGACAAAGTCAGATACAAACTCATTCAAATATATAAGAAATGTTGAAATTCGACTCCAAATGAGGAAGATAGACTTTGAAAATTTTCAATCAACACAAAGTGACAATCGACTTCAATGGGCTTCAATAAATGTATATCGACGATATCTGACAAATTCAGATACAAACTCATTCAAATATATAAGAAATGTTGAAATTTGACTTCAAATGAGGAAGACTGACTTTGAAAATTTTCAATCAACACAAAGTGAGAAGCGACTTCAATGGGCTTCAATGAATGTAAATCGACGATATCTGACAAAGTCAGATACAAATTCATCCAAATATATAAGATATGTTGAAATTCGACTTCAAATGAGGAAGATAGACTTTGAAAATTTTCAATCAACACAAAGTGAGAATCGACTTCAATGGGCTTCATTGAATGTAAATCGACGATATCTGATAAAGTTAGATGCGAACTCATTTAAATATATGAGAAATGTTGAAATTCGACTTCAAATGAAAAAGATAGACTTTGAAAATATTCAATCAACACAAAGTGAGAATCGACTGCAATGGGCTTCAATGAATGTAAATCGACGATATCTGACAAAGTCAGATACAAACTCATTCAAATATATAAGAAATGTTGAAATTCGACTTCAAATGAGGAAGATAGACTTTGAAAATTTTCAATCAACACAAAGTGAGAATCGACTTCAATGGGCTTCATTGAATGTAAATCGACGATATCTGACAAAGTTAGATGCAAACTCATTCAAATATATAAGAAATGTTGAAATTCGACTTCAAATGGGGAAGATAGACTTTGAAAATTTTGAATAAACACAAAGTGACAATCGACCTCAATGGGCTTCAATGAATGTAAATCGACGATATCTGATAAAGTTAGATGCGAACTCATTTAAATATATGAGAAATGTTGAAATTCGACTTCAAATGAAAAAGATAGACTTTGAAAATTTTCAATCAACACAAAGTGAGAATCGACTGCAATGGGCTTCAATGAATGTAAATCGACGATATCTGACAAAGTCAGATACAAACTCATTCAAATATATAAGAAATGTTGAAATTCGACTTCAAATGAGGAAGATAGACTTTGAAAATTTTGAATAAACACAAAGTGACAATCGACCTCAATGGGCTTCAATGAATGTAAATCGACGATATCTGATAAAGTTAGATGCGAACTCATTTAAATATATGAGAAATGTTGAAATTCGACTTCAAATGAGGAAGATAGACTTTGAAAATTTTCAATCAACACAAAGTGAGAATCGACTTCAATGGGCTTCATTGAATGTAAATCGACGATATCTGACAAAGTTAGATGCAAACTCATTCAAATATATAAGAAATGTTGAAATTCGACTTCAAATGGGGAAGATAGACTTTGAAAATTTTGAATAAACACAAAGTGACAATCGACCTCAATGGGCTTCAATGAATGTAAATCGACGATATCTGATAAAGTTAGATGCGAACTCATTTAAATATATGAGAAATGTTGAAATTCGACTTCAAATGAGGAAGATAGACTTTGAAAATTTTCAATCAACACAAAGTGAGAATCGACTGCAATGGGCTTCAATGAATGTAAATCGACGATATCTGACAAAGTCAGATACAAACTCATTCAAATATATAAGAAATGTTGAAATTCGACTTCAAATGAGGAAGATAGACTTTGAAAATTTTCAATAAATACAAAGTGACAATCTACCTCAATAGGCTTCAATGAATGTAAATCGACGGTATCTGACAAAGTTAGATGCAAACTCATTCAAATATATAAGAAATGTTGAAATTCGACTTCAAATGGGGGAGATAGACTTTGAAAATTTTCAATAAACACAAAGTGACAATCGACCTCAATGGGCTTCAATGAATGTAAATCGACGATATCTGATAAAGTTAGATGCGAACTCATTTAAATATATGAGAAATGTTGAAATTCGACTTCAAATGAGGAAGATAGACTTTGAAAATTTTCAATCAACACAAAGTGAGAATCGACTTCAATGGGCTTCAATGAATGAAAATCGACGATATCTGACAAAGTTAGATGCAAACTCATTCAAATATATAAGAAATGTTGAATTTCGTCTCCAAATGAGGAAGATAGACTTTGAAAATTTTCAATCAACACAAAGTGACAATCGACTTCAATGGGCTTCAATGAATGTAAATCGACGATATCTGATAAAGTTAGATGCGAACTCATTTAAATATATGAGAAATGTTGAAATTCGACTTCAAATGAGGAAGATAGACTTTGAAAATTTTCAATCAACACAAAGTGAGAATCGACTGCAATGGGCTTCAATGAATGTAAATCCACGATATCTGACAAAGTCAGATACAAACTCATTCAAATATATAAGAAATGTTGAAATTCGACTTCAAATGGGGGAGATAGACTTTGAAAATTTTCAATAAACACAAAGTGACAATCGACCTCAATGGGCTTCAATGAATGTAAATCGACGATATCTGACAAAGTTAGATGCAAACTCATTCGAATATATGAGAAATTTTGGAATTCGACTCCAAATGAGGAAGATAGACTTTGAAAATTTTCAATCAACACAAAGTGAGAATCGACTTCAATGGGCTTCAATGAATGAAAATCGACGATATCTGACAAAGTTAGATGCAAACTCATTCAAATATATGAGAAATGTTGAAATTCGACTTCAAATGAGGAAGATAGACTTTCAAAATTTTCAATAAATACAAAGTGACAATCTACCTCAATGGGCTTCAATGAATGTAAATCGACGGTATCTGACAAAGTTAGATGCAAACTCATTCAAATATATAAGAAATGTTGAAATTCGACTTCAAATGGGGGAGATAGACTTTGAAAATTTTCAATAAACACAAAGTGACAATCGACCTCAATGGGCTTCAATGAATGTAAATCGACGATATCTGACAAAGATAGATGCAAACTCATTCGAATATATGAGAAATGTTGAAATTCGACTTCAAATGAGGAAGATAGACTTTGAAAATTTTCAATCAACACAAAGTGAGAATCGACTTCAATGGGCTTGAATGAATGAAAATCGACGATATCTGACAAAGTTAGATGCAAACTCATTCAAATATATGAGAAATGTTGAAATTCGACTTCAAATGAGGAAGATAGACTTTGAAAATTTTCAATCAACACAAAGTGAGAACCGACTGCAATGGGCTTCAATGAATGTAAATCGACGACATCTGATAGAGTTAGATGCGAACTCATTTAAATATATGAGGAATGTTGAAATTCGACTTCTAATGAGGAAGATAGACTTTGAAAATTTTCAATCAACACAAAGTGAGAATCGACTTCAATGGGCTTCAATGAATGAAAATCGACGATATCTGATAAAGTTAGATGCGAACTCATTTAAATATATGAGAAATGTTGAAATTCGACTTCAAATGAGGAAGATAGACTTTGAAAATTTTCAATCAACACAAAGTGACAAAAGACTTCAATGGGCTTCAATGAATGTAAATCGACGATATCTGACAAAGTTAGATGCGAACTCATTCGAATATATGAGAAATTTTGAAATTCGACTTCAAATGAGGAAGATAGACTTTGAAAATTTTCAATCAACACAAAGTGAGAATCGACTTCAATGGGCTTCAATGGATGTTAATCGACGATATCTGATAAAGTTAGATGCGAACTCATTTAAATATATGAAAAATGTTGAGATTAGACTTCAAATGAGGAAGATAGACTTTGAAAATTTTCAATCAACACAAAGTGACAATCGACTTCAATGGGCTTCAATGAATGTAAATCGACGATATCTGACAAAGTTAGATGCAAACTCATTCAAATATATGAGAAATGTTGAAATTCGACTCCAAATGAGGAAGATAGACTTTGAAAATTTTCAATCAACACAAAGTGACAAAAGACTTCAATGGGCTTCAATGAATGTAAATCGACGATATCTGACAAAGTTAGATGCAAACTCATTCGAATATATGAGAAATTTTGAAATTCGACTTCAAATGAGGAAGATAGACTTTGAAAATTTTGAATAAACACAAAGTGACAATCGACCTCAATGGGCTTCAATGAATGTAAATCGACGATATCTGATAAAGTTAGATGCGAACTCATTTAAATATATGAGAAATGTTGAAATTCGACTTCAAATGAGGAAGATAGACTTTGAAAATTTTCAATCAACACAAAGTGAGAATCGACTGCAATGGGCTTCAATGAATGTAAATCGACGATATCTGACAAAGTCAGATACAAACTCATTCAAATATATAAGAAATGTTGAAATTCGACTCCAAATGAGGAAGATAGACTTTGAAAATTTTCAATCAACACAAAGTGACAATCGACTTCAATGGGCTTCAATAAATGTAAATCGACGATATCTGACAAAGTTAGATGCAAACTCATTCGAATATATGAAAAATGTTGAGATTCGACTTCAAATGAGGAAGATAGACTTTGAAAATTTTCAATCAACACAAAGTGAGAATCGACTTCAATGGGCTTCATTGAATGTAAATCGACGATATCTGATAATGTTAGATGCGAACTCATTTAAATATATGAGAAATGTTGAAATTCGACTTCAAATGAAAAAGATAGACTTTGAAAATTTTCAATCAACACAAAGTGAGAATCGACTGCAATGGGCTTCAATAAATGTAAATCGACGATATCTGACAAAGTTAGATGCAAACTCATTCGAATATATGAAAAATGTTGAGATTCGACTTCAAATGAGGAAGATAGACTTTGAAAATTTTCAATCAACACAAAGTGAGAATCGACTGCAATGGGCTTCAATGAATGTAAATCGACCATATCTGACAAAGTCAGATACAAACGCATTCAAATATATGAGGAATGTTGAAATTCGACTCCAAATGAGGAAGATAGACTTTGAAAATTTTCAATCAACACAAAGTGACAATCGACTTCAATGGGCTTCAATAAATGTAAATCGACGATATCTGACAAAGTTAGATGCAAACTCATTCGAATATATGAAAAATGTTGAGATTCGACTTCAAATGAGGAAGATAGACTTTGAAAATTTTCAATCAACACAAAGTGAGAATCGACTTCAATGGGCTTCATTGAATGTAAATCGACGATATCTGATAATGTTAGATGCGAACTCATTTAAATATATGAGGAATGTTGAAATTCGACTCCAAATGAGGAAGATAGACTTTGAAAATTTTCAATCAACACAAAGTGAGAATCGACTTCAATGGGCTTCAATAAATGTAAATCGACGATATCTGACAAAGTTAGATGCAAACTCATTCGAATATATGAAAAATGTTGAGATTCGACTTCAAATGAGGAAGATAGACTTTGAAAATTTTCAATCAACACAAAGTGAGAATCGACTGCAATGGGCTTCAATGAATGTAAATCGACCATATCTGACAAAGTCAGATACAAACGCATTCAAATATATGAGGAATGTTGAAATTCGACTCCAAATGAGGAAGATAGACTTTGAAAATTTTCAATCAACACAAAGTGACAATCGACTTCAATGGGCTTCAATAAATGTAAATCGACGATATCTGACAAAGTTAGATGCAAACTCATTCGAATATATGAAAAATGTTGAGATTCGACTTCAAATGAGGAAGATAGACTTTGAAAATTTTCAATCAACACAAAGTGAGAATCGACTTCAATGGGCTTCATTGAATGTAAATCGACGATATCTGATAATGTTAGATGCGAACTCATTTAAATATATGAGGAATGTTGAAATTCGACTCCAAATGAGGAAGATAGACTTTGAAAATTTTCAATCAACACAAAGTGAGAATCGACTTCAATGGGCTTCAATAAATGTAAATCGACGATATCTGACAAAGTTAGATGCAAACTCATTCGAATATATGAAAAATGTTGAGATTCGACTTCAAATGAGGAAGATAGACTTTGAAAATTTTCAATCAACACAAAGTGAGAATCGACTGCAATGGGCTTCAATGAATGTAAATCGACCATATCTGACAAAGTCAGATACAAACGCATTCAAATATATGAGGAATGTTGAAATTCGACTCCAAATGAGGAAGATAGACTTTGAAAATTTTCAATCAACACAAAGTGACAATCGACTTCAATGGGCTTCAATGAATGTAAATCGACGATATCTGACAAAGTCAGATACAAACTCATTCAAATATATAAGAAATGTTGAAATTCGACTTCAAATGAGGAAGATAGACTTTGAAAATTTTCAATCAACACAAAGTGAGAATCGACTTCAATGGGCTTCATTGAATGTAAATCGACGATATCTGACAAAGTTAGATGCAAACTCATTCAAATATATAAGAAATGTTGAAATTCGACTTCAAATGGGGAAGATAGACTTTGAAAATTTTGAATAAACACAAAGTGACAATCGACCTCAATGGGCTTCAATGAATGTAAATCGACGATATCTGATAAAGTTAGATGCGAACTCATTTAAATATATGAGAAATGTTGAAATTCGACTTCAAATGAGGAAGATAGACTTTGAAAATTTTCAATCAACACAAAGTGAGAATCGACTGCAATGGGCTTCAATGAATGTAAATCGACGATATCTGACAAAGTCAGATACAAACTCATTCAAATATATAAGAAATGTTGAAATTCGACTTCAAATGAGGAAGATAGACTTTGAAAATTTTCAATAAATACAAAGTGACAATCTACCTCAATAGGCTTCAATGAATGTAAATCGACGGTATCTGACAAAGTTAGATGCAAACTCATTCAAATATATAAGAAATGTTGAAATTCGACTTCAAATGGGGGAGATAGACTTTGAAAATTTTCAATAAACACAAAGTGACAATCGACCTCAATGGGCTTCAATGAATGTAAATCGACGATATCTGATAAAGTTAGATGCGAACTCATTTAAATATATGAGAAATGTTGAAATTCGACTTCAAATGAGGAAGATAGACTTTGAAAATTTTCAATCAACACAAAGTGAGAATCGACTTCAATGGGCTTCAATGAATGAAAATCGACGATATCTGACAAAGTTAGATGCAAACTCATTCAAATATATAAGAAATGTTGAATTTCGTCTCCAAATGAGGAAGATAGACTTTGAAAATTTTCAATCAACACAAAGTGACAATCGACTTCAATGGGCTTCAATGAATGTAAATCGACGATATCTGATAAAGTTAGATGCGAACTCATTTAAATATATGAGAAATGTTGAAATTCGACTCCAAATGAGGAAGATAGACTTTGAAAATTTTCAATCAACACAAAGTGAGAATCGACTGCAATGGGCTTCAATGAATGTAAATCCACGATATCTGACAAAGTCAGATACAAACTCATTCAAATATATAAGAAATGTTGAAATTCGACTTCAAATGGGGGAGATAGACTTTGAAAATTTTCAATAAACACAAAGTGACAATCGACCTCAATGGGCTTCAATGAATGTAAATCGACGATATCTGACAAAGTTAGATGCAAACTCATTCGAATATATGAGAAATTTTGGAATTCGACTCCAAATGAGGAAGATAGACTTTGAAAATTTTCAATCAACACAAAGTGAGAATCGACTTCAATGGGCTTCAATGAATGAAAATCGACGATATCTGACAAAGTTAGATGCAAACTCATTCAAATATATGAGAAATGTTGAAATTCGACTTCAAATGAGGAAGATAGACTTTGAAAATTTTCAATCAACACAAAGTGAGAACCGACTGCAATGGGCTTCAATGAATGTAAATCGACGACATCTGATAGAGTTAGATGCGAACTCATTTAAATATATGAGGAATGTTGAAATTCGACTTCTAATGAGGAAGATAGACTTTGAAAATTTTCAATCAACACAAAGTGAGAATCGACTTCAATGGGCTTCAATGAATGAAAATCGACGATATCTGATAAAGTTAGATGCGAACTCATTTAAATATATGAGAAATGTTGAAATTCGACTTCAAATGAGGAAGATAGACTTTGAAAATTTTCAATCAACACAAAGTGACAAAAGACTTCAATGGGCTTCAATGAATGTAAATCGACGATATCTGACAAAGTTAGATGCGAACTCATTCGAATATATGAGAAATTTTGAAATTCGACTTCAAATGAGGAAGATAGACTTTGAAAATTTTCAATCAACACAAAGTGAGAATCGACTTCAATGGGCTTCAATGGATGTTAATCGACGATATCTGATAAAGATAGATGCGAACTCATTTAAATATATGAAAAATGTTGAGATTAGACTTCAAATGAGGAAGATAGACTTTGAAAATTTTCAATCAACACAAAGTGACAATCGACTTCAATGGGCTTCAATGAATGTAAATCGACGATATCTGACAAAGTTAGATGCAAACTCATTCAAATATATGAGAAATGTTGAAATTCGACTCCAAATGAGGAAGATAGACTTTGAAAATTTTCAATCAACACAAAGTGACAAAAGACTTCAATGGGCTTCAATGAATGTAAATCGACGATATCTGACAAAGTTAGATGCAAACTCATTCGAATATATGAGAAATTTTGAAATTCGACTTCAAATGAGGAAGATAGACTTTGAAAATTTTGAATAAACACAAAGTGACAATCGACCTCAATGGGCTTCAATGAATGTAAATCGACGATATCTGATAAAGTTAGATGCGAACTCATTTAAATATATGAGAAATGTTGAAATTCGACTTCAAATGAGGAAGATAGACTTTGAAAATTTTCAATCAACACAAAGTGAGAATCGACTGCAATGGGCTTCAATGAATGTAAATCGACGATATCTGACAAAGTCAGATACAAACTCATTCAAATATATAAGAAATGTTGAAATTCGACTCCAAATGAGGAAGATAGACTTTGAAAATTTTCAATCAACACAAAGTGACAATCGACTTCAATGGGCTTCAATAAATGTAAATCGACGATATCTGACAAAGTTAGATGCAAACTCATTCGAATATATGAAAAATGTTGAGATTCGACTTCAAATGAGGAAGATAGACTTTGAAAATTTTCAATCAACACAAAGTGAGAATCGACTTCAATGGGCTTCATTGAATGTAAATCGACGATATCTGATAATGTTAGATGCGAACTCATTTAAATATATGAGGAATGTTGAAATTCGACTCCAAATGAGGAAGATAGACTTTGAAAATTTTCAATCAACACAAAGTGAGAATCGACTTCAATGGGCTTCAATAAATGTAAATCGACGATATCTGACAAAGTTAGATGCAAACTCATTCGAATATATGAAAAATGTTGAGATTCGACTTCAAATGAGGAAGATAGACTTTGAAAATTTTCAATCAACACAAAGTGAGAATCGACTGCAATGGGCTTCAATGAATGTAAATCGACCATATCTGACAAAGTCAGATACAAACGCATTCAAATATATGAGGAATGTTGAAATTCGACTCCAAATGAGGAAGATAGACTTTGAAAATTTTCAATCAACACAAAGTGAGAATCGACTTCAATGGGCTTCAATGAATGAAAATCGACGATATCTGACAAAGTTAGATGCAAACTCATTCGAATATATGAGAAATTTTGAAATTCGACTTCAAATGAGGAAGATAGACTTTGAAAATTTTCAATCAACACAAAGTGAGAATCGACTTCAATGGGCTTCAATGGATGTTAATCGACGATATCTGATAAAGTTAGATGCGAACTCATTTAAATATATGAAAAATGTTGAGATTCGACTTCAAATGAGGAAGATAGACTTTGAAAATTTTCAATCAACACAAAGAGAGAATCGACTTCAATGGGCTTCATTGGATGTAAATCGACGATATCTGATAAAGTTAGATGCGAAATCATTTAAATATATGAGAAATGTTGAAATTCGACTTCAAATGAGGAAGATAGACTTTGAAAATTTTCAATCAACACAAAGTGAGAATCGACTTCAATGGGCTTCATTGGATGTAAATCGACGATATCTGATAAAGTTAGATGCGAACTCATTTAAATATATGAGAAATGTTGAAATTCGACTTCAAATGAGGAAGATAGACTTTGAAAATTTTCAATCAACACAAAGTGAGAATCGACTGCAATGGGCTTCAATGAATGTAAATCGACGATATCTGACAAAGTCAGATACAAACTCATCCAAATATATGAGAAATGTTGAAATTCGACTCCAAATGAGGAAGATAGACTTTGAAAATTTTCAATCAACACAAAGTGACAAAAGACTTCAATGGGCTTCAATGAATGTAAATCGACGATATCTGACAAAGTTAGATGCAAACTCATTCGAATATATGAGAAATTTTGAAATTCGACTTCAAATGAGGAAGATAGACTTTGTAAATTTTGAATAAACACAAAGTGACAATCGACCTCAATGGGCTTCAATGAATGTAAATCGACGATATCTGATAAAGTTAGATGCGAACTCATTTAAATATATGAGAAATGTTGAAATTCGACTTCAAATGAGGAAGATAGACTTTGAAAATTTTCAATCAACACAAAGTGAGAATCGACTGCAATGGGCTTCAATGAATGTAAATCGACGATATCTGACAAAGTCAGATACAAACTCATTCAAATATATAAGAAATGTTGAAATTCGACTCCAAATGAGGAAGATAGACTTTGAAAATTTTCAATCAACACAAAGTGACAATCGACTTCAATGGGCTTCAATAAATGTAAATCGACGATATCTGACAAAGTTAGATGCAAACTCATTCGAATATATGAAAAATGTTGAGATTCGACTTCAAATGAGGAAGATAGACTTTGAAAATTTTCAATCAACACAAAGTGAGAATCGACTTCAATGGGCTTCATTGAATGTAAATCGACGATATCTGATAATGTTAGATGCGAACTCATTTAAATATATGAGAAATGTTGAAATTCGACTTCAAATGAAAAAGATAGACTTTGAAAATTTTCAATCAACACAAAGTGAGAATCGACTGCAATGGGCTTCAATGAATGTAAATCGACCATATCTGACAAAGTCAGATACAAACTCATTCAAATATATGAGAAATGTTGAAATTCGACTCCAAATGAGGAAGATAGACTTTGAAAATTTTCAATCAACACAAAGTGACAATCGACTTCAATGGGCTTCAATGAATGTAAATCGACGATATCTGACAAAGTTAGATGCAAACTCATTCGAATATATGAGAAATTTTGAAATTCGACTTCAAATGAGGAAGATAGACTTTGAAAATTTTCAATCAACACAAAGTGAGAATCGACTTCAATGGGCTTCAATGGATGTTAATCGACGATATCTGATAAAGTTAGATGCGAACTCATTTAAATATATGAAAAATGTTGAGATTCGACTTCAAATGAGGAAGATAGACTTTGAAAATTTTCAATCAACACAAAGAGAGAATCGACTTCAATGGGCTTCATTGGATGTAAATCGACGATATCTGATAAAGTTAGATGCGAAATCATTTAAATATATGAGAAATGTTGAAATTCGACTTCAAATGAGGAAGATAGACTTTGAAAATTTTCAATCAACACAAAGTGAGAATCGACTTCAATGGGCTTCATTGGATGTAAATCGACGATATCTGATAAAGTTAGATGCGAACTCATTTAAATATATGAGAAATGTTGAAATTCGACTTCAAATGAGGAAGATAGACTTTGAAAATTTTCAATCAACACAAAGTGAGAATCGACTGCAATGGGCTTCAATGAATGTAAATCGACGATATCTGACAAAGTCAGATACAAACTCATCCAAATATATAAGAAATGTTGAATTTCGTCTCCAACTGAGGAAGATAGACTTTGAAAATTTTCAATCAACACAAAGTGACAATCGACTTCAATGGGCTTCAATGAATGTAAATCGACGATATCTGATAAAGTTAGATGCGAACTCATTTAAATATATGAGAAATGTTGAAATTCGACTTCAAATGAGGAAGATAGACTTTGAAAATTTTCAATCAACACAAAGTGAGAATCGACTGCAATGGGCTTCAATGAATGTAAATCCACGATATCTGACAAAGTCAGATACAAACTCATTCAAATATATAAGAAATGTTGAAATTCGACTACAAATGAGGAAGATAGACTTTGAAAATTTTCAATCAACACAAAGTGACAATCGACTTCAATGGGCTTCAATGAATGTAAATCGACGATATCTGACAAAGTTAGATGCAAACTCATTCGAATATATGAGAAATTTTGGAATTCGACTTCAAATGAGGAAGATAGACTTTGAAAATTTTCAATCAACACAAAGTGAGAATCGACTTCAATGGGCTTCATTGAATGTAAATCGACGATATCTGATAAAGTTAGATGCGAACTCATTTAAATATATGAGAAATGTTGAAATTCGACTTCAAATGAGGAAGATAGACTTTGAAAATTTTCAATCAACACAAAGTGAGAATCGACTTCAATGGGCTTCAATGAATGAAAATCGACGATATCTGACAAAGTTAGATGCAAACTCATTCAAATATATGAGAAATGTTGAAATTCGACTTCAAATGAGGAAGATAGACTTTGAAAATTTTCAATAAATACAAAGTGACAATCTACCTCAATGGGCTTCAATGAATGTAAATCGACGGTATCTGACAAAGTTAGATGCAAACTCATTCAAATATATAAGAAATGTTGAAATTCGACTTCAAATGAGGAAGATAGACTTTGAAAATTTTCAATCAACACAAAGTGAGAATCGACTGCAATGGGCTTCAATGAATGTAAATCGACGATATCTGACAAAGTCAGATACAAACTCATTCAAATATATAAGAAATGTTGAAATTCGACTCCAAATGAGGAAGATAGACTTTGAAAATTTTCAATCAACACAAAGTGACAATCGACTTCAATGGGCTTCAATGAATGTAAATCGACGATATCTGACAAAGTTAGATGCAAACTCATTCGAATATATGAGAAATTTTGGAATTCGACTTCAAATGAGGAAGATAGACTTTGAAAATTTTCAATCAACACAAAGTGAGAATCGACTTCAATGGGCTTCATTGAATGTAAATCGACGATATCTGATAAAGTTAGATGCGAACTCATTTAAATATATGAGAAATGTTGAAATCCGACTTCAAATGAGGAAGATAGACTTTGAAAATTTTCAATCAACACAAAGTGAGAATCGACTTCAATGGGCTTCAATGAATGAAAATCGACGATATCTGATAAAGTTAGATGCAAACTCATTCAAATATATAAGAAATGTTGAAATACGACTTCAAATGAGGAAGATAGACTTTGTAAATTTTGAATAAACACAAAGTGACAATCGACCTCAATGGGCTTCAATGAATGTAAATCGACGATATCTGATAAAGTTAGATGCGAACTCATTTAAATATATGAGAAATGTTGAAATTCGACTTCAAATGAGGAAGATAGACTTTGAAAATTTTCAATCAACACAAAGTGAGAATCGACTGCAATGGGCTTCAATGAATGTAAATCGACGATATCTGACAAAGTCAGATACAAACTCATTCAAATATATAAGAAATGTTGAAATTCGACTCCAAATGAGGAAGATAGACTTTGAAAATTTTCAATCAACACAAAGTGACAATCGACTTCAATGGGCTTCAATAAATGTAAATCGACGATATCTGACAAAGTTAGATGCAAACTCATTCGAATATATGAAAAATGTTGAGATTCGACTTCAAATGAGGAAGATAGACTTTGAAAATTTTCAATCAACACAAAGTGAGAATCGACTTCAATGGGCTTCATTGAATGTAAATCGACGATATCTGATAATGTTAGATGCGAACTCATTTAAATATATGAGAAATGTTGAAATTCGACTTCAAATGAAAAAGATAGACTTTGAAAATTTTCAATCAACACAAAGTGAGAATCGACTGCAATGGGCTTCAATGAATGTAAATCGACCATATCTGACAAAGTCAGATACAAACTCATTCAAATATATGAGAAATGTTGAAATTCGACTCCAAATGAGGAAGATAGACTTTGAAAATTTTCAATCAACACAAAGTGACAATCGACTTCAATGGGCTTCAATGAATGTAAATCGACGATATCTGACAAAGTTAGATGCGAACTCATTTAAATATATGAAAAATGTTGAGATTCGACTTCAAATGAGGAAGATAGACTTTGAAAATTTTCAATCAACACAAAGAGAGAATCGACTTCAATGGGCTTCATTGGATGTAAATCGACGATATCTGATAAAGTTAGATGCGAAATCATTTAAATATATGAGAAATGTTGAAATTCGACTTCAAATGAGGAAGATAGACTTTGAAAATTTTCAATCAACACAAAGTGAGAATCGACTTCAATGGGCTTCATTGGATGTAAATCGACGATATCTGATAAAGTTAGATGCGAACTCATTTAAATATATGAGAAATGTTGAATTTCGTCTCCAAATGAGGAAGATAGACTTTGAAAATTTTCAATCAACACAAAGTGACAATCGACTTCAATGGGCTTCAATGAATGTAAATCGACGATATCTGATAAAGTTAGATGCGAACTCATTTAAATATATGAGAAATGTTGAAATACGACTTCAAATGAGGAAGATAGACTTTGTAAATTTTGAATAAACACAAAGTGACAATCGACCTCAATGGGCTTCAATGAATGTAAATCGACGATATCTGATAAAGTTAGATGCGAACTCATTTAAATATATGAGAAATGTTGAAATTCGACTTCAAATGAGGAAGATAGACTTTGAAAATTTTCAATCAACACAAAGTGAGAATCGACTGCAATGGGCTTCAATGAATGTAAATCGACGATATCTGACAAAGTCAGATACAAACTCATTCAAATATATAAGAAATGTTGAAATTCGACTCCAAATGAGGAAGATAGACTTTGAAAATTTTCAATCAACACAAAGTGACAATCGACTTCAATGGGCTTCAATAAATGTAAATCGACGATATCTGACAAAGTTAGATGCAAACTCATTCGAATATATGAAAAATGTTGAGATTCGACTTCAAATGAGGAAGATAGACTTTGAAAATTTTCAATCAACACAAAGTGAGAATCGACTTCAATGGGCTTCATTGAATGTAAATCGACGATATCTGATAATGTTAGATGCGAACTCATTTAAATATATGAGAAATGTTGAAATTCGACTTCAAATGAAAACGATAGACTTTGAAAATTTTCAATCAACACAAAGTGAGAATCGACTGCAATGGGCTTCAATGAATGTAAATCGACCATATCTGACAAAGTCAGATACAAACTCATTCAAATATATGAGAAATGTTGAAATTCGACTCCAAATGAGGAAGATAGACTTTGAAAATTTTCAATCAACACAAAGTGACAATCGACTTCAATGGGCTTCAATGAATGTAAATCGACGATATCTGACAAAGTTAGATGCAAACTCATTCGAATATATGAGAAATTTTGAAATTCGACTTCAAATGAGGAAGATAGACTTTGAAAATTTTCAATCAACACAAAGTGAGAATCGACTTCAATGGGCTTCAATGGATGTTAATCGACGATATCTGATAAAGTTAGATGCGAACTCATTTAAATATATGAAAAATGTTGAGATTCGACTTCAAATGAGGAAGATAGACTTTGAAAATTTTCAATCAACACAAAGAGAGAATCGACTTCAATGGGCTTCATTGGATGTAAATCGACGATATCTGATAAAGTTAGATGCGAAATCATTTAAATATATGAGAAATGTTGAAATTCGACTTCAAATGAGGAAGATAGACTTTGAAAATTTTCAATCAACACAAAGTGAGAATCGACTTCAATGGGCTTCATTGGATGTAAATCGACGATATCTGATAAAGTTAGATGCGAACTCATTTAAATATATGAGAAATGTTGAAATTCGACTTCAAATGAGGAAGATAGACTTTGAAAATTTTCAATCAACACAAAGTGAGAATCGACTGCAATGGGCTTCAATGAATGTAAATCGACGATATCTGACAAAGTCAGATACAAACTCATTCAAATATATAAGAAATGTTGAAATTCGACTCCAAATGAGGAAGATAGACTTTGAAAATTTTCAATCAACACAAAGTGACAATCGACTTCAATGGGCTTCAATAAATGTAAATCGACGATATCTGACAAAGTTAGATGCAAACTCATTCGAATATATGAAAAATGTTGAGATTCGACTTCAAATGAGGAAGATAGACTTTGAAAATTTTCAATCAACACAAAGTGAGAATCGACTTCAATGGGCTTCATTGAATGTAAATCGACGATATCTGATAATGTTAGATGCGAACTCATTTAAATATATGAGAAATGTTGAAATTCGACTTCAAATGAAAACGATAGACTTTGAAAATTTTCAATCAACACAAAGTGAGAATCGACTGCAATGGGCTTCAATGAATGTAAATCGACCATATCTGACAAAGTCAGATACAAACTCATTCAAATATATGAGAAATGTTGAAATTCGACTCCAAATGAGGAAGATAGACTTTGAAAATTTTCAATCAACACAAAGTGACAATCGACTTCAATGGGCTTCAATGAATGTAAATCGACGATATCTGACAAAGTTAGATGCAAACTCATTCGAATATATGAGAAATTTTGAAATTCGACTTCAAATGAGGAAGATAGACTTTGAAAATTTTCAATCAACACAAAGTGAGAATCGACTTCAATGGGCTTCAATGGATGTTAATCGACGATATCTGATAAAGTTAGATGCGAACTCATTTAAATATATGAAAAATGTTGAGATTCGACTTCAAATGAGGAAGATAGACTTTGAAAATTTTCAATCAACACAAAGAGAGAATCGACTTCAATGGGCTTCATTGGATGTAAATCGACGATATCTGATAAAGTTAGATGCGAAATCATTTAAATATATGAGAAATGTTGAAATTCGACTTCAAATGAGGAAGATAGACTTTGAAAATTTTCAATCAACACAAAGTGAGAATCGACTTCAATGGGCTTCATTGGATGTAAATCGACGATATCTGATAAAGTTAGATGCGAACTCATTTAAATATATGAGAAATGTTGAAATTCGACTTCAAATGAGGAAGATAGACTTTGAAAATTTTCAATCAACACAAAGTGAGAATCGACTGCAATGGGCTTCAATGAATGTAAATCGACGATATCTGACAAAGTCAGATACAAACTCATCCAAATATATAAGAAATGTTGAATTTCGTCTCCAAATGAGAAAGATAGACTTTGAAAATTTTCAATCAACACAAAGTGACAATCGACTTCAATGGGCTTCAATGAATGTAAATCGACGATATCTGATAAAGTTAGATGCGAACTCATTTAAATATATGAGAAATGTTGAAATTCGACTTCAAATGAGGAAGATAGACTTTGAAAATTTTCAATCAACACAAAGTGAGAATCGACTGCAATGGGCTTCAATGAATGTAAATCCACGATATCTGACAAAGTCAGATACAAACTCATTCAAATATATAAGAAATGTTGAAATTCGACTACAAATGAGGAAGATAGACTTTGAAAATTTTCAATCAACACAAAGTGACAATCGACTTCAATGGGCTTCAATGAATGTAAATCGACGATATCTGACAAAATTAGATGCAAACTCATTCGAATATATGAGAAATTTTGGAATTCGACTTCAAATGAGGAAGATAGACTTTGAAAATTTTCAATCAACACAAAGTGAGAATCGACTTCAATGGGCTTCATTGAATGTAAATCGACGATATCTGATAAAGTTAGATGCGAACTCATTTAAATATATGAGAAATGTTGAAATTCGACTTCAAATGAGGAAGATAGACTTTGAAAATTTTCAATAAATACAAAGTGACAATCTACCTCAATGGGCTTCAATGAATGTAAATCGACGGTATCTGACAAAGTTAGATGCAAACTCATTCAAATATATAAGAAATGTTGAAATTCGACTTCAAATGGGGGAGATAGACTTTGAAAATTTTCAATCAACACAAAGTGACAATCGACTTCAATGGGCTTCAATGAATGTAAATCGACGATATCTGATAAAGTTAGATGCGAACTCATTTAAATATATGAGAAATGTTGAAATTCGACTTCAAATGAGGAAGATAGACTTTGAAAATTTTCAATCAACACAAAGTGAGAATCGACTGCAATGGGCTTCAATGAATGTAAATCCACGATATCTGACAAAGTCAGATACAAACTCATTCAAATATATAAGAAATGTTGAAATTCGACTACAAATGAGGAAGATAGACTTTGAAAATTTTCAATCAACACAAAGTGACAATCGACTTCAATGGGCTTCAATGAATGTAAATCGACGATATCTGACAAAGTTAGATGCAAACTCATTCGAATATATGAGAAATTTTGGAATTCGACTTCAAATGAGGAAGATAGACTTTGAAAATTTTCAATCAACACAAAGTGAGAATCGACTTCAATGGGCTTCATTGAATGTAAATCGACGATATCTGATAAAGTTAGATGCGAACTCATTTAAATATATGAGAAATGTTGAAATCCGACTTCAAATGAGGAAGATAGACTTTGAAAATTTTCAATCAACACAAAGTGAGAATCGACTTCAATGGGCTTCAATGAATGAAAATCGACGATATCTGATAAAGTTAGATGCAAACTCATTCAAATATATAAGAAATGTTGAAATACGACTTCAAATGAGGAAGATAGACTTTGTAAATTTTGAATAAACACAAAGTGACAATCGACCTCAATGGGCTTCAATGAATGTAAATCGACGATATCTGATAAAGTTAGATGCGAACTCATTTAAATATATGAGAAATGTTGAAATTCGACTTCAAATGAGGAAGATAGACTTTGAAAATTTTCAATCAACACAAAGTGAGAATCGACTGCAATGGGCTTCAATGAATGTAAATCGACGATATCTGACAAAGTCAGATACAAACTCATTCAAATATATAAGAAATGTTGAAATTCGACTCCAAATGAGGAAGATAGACTTTGAAAATTTTCAATCAACACAAAGTGACAATCGACTTCAATGGGCTTCAATAAATGTAAATCGACGATATCTGACAAAGTTAGATGCAAACTCATTCGAATATATGAAAAATGTTGAGATTCGACTTCAAATGAGGAAGATAGACTTTGAAAATTTTCAATCAACACAAAGTGAGAATCGACTTCAATGGGCTTCATTGAATGTAAATCGACGATATCTGATAATGTTAGATGCGAACTCATTTAAATATATGAGAAATGTTGAAATTCGACTTCAAATGAAAAAGATAGACTTTGAAAATTTTCAATCAACACAAAGTGAGAATCGACTGCAATGGGCTTCAATGAATGTAAATCGACCATATCTGACAAAGTCAGATACAAACTCATTCAAATATATGAGAAATGTTGAAATTCGACTCCAAATGAGGAAGATAGACTTTGAAAATTTTCAATCAACACAAAGTGACAATCGACTTCAATGGGCTTCAATGAATGTAAATCGACGATATCTGACAAAGTTAGATGCAAACTCATTCGAATATATGAGAAATTTTGAAATTCGACTTCAAATGAGGAAGATAGACTTTGAAAATTTTCAATCAACACAAAGTGAGAATCGACTTCAATGGGCTTCAATGGATGTTAATCGACGATATCTGATAAAGTTAGATGCGAACTCATTTAAATATATGAAAAATGTTGAGATTCGACTTCAAATGAGGAAGATAGACTTTGAAAATTTTCAATCAACACAAAGAGAGAATCGACTTCAATGGGCTTCATTGGATGTAAATCGACGATATCTGATAAAGTTAGATGCGAAATCATTTAAATATATGAGAAATGTTGAAATTCGACTTCAAATGAGGAAGATAGACTTTGAAAATTTTCAATCAACACAAAGTGAGAATCGACTTCAATGGGCTTCATTGAATGTAAATCGACGATATCTGATAATGTTAGATGCGAACTCATTTAAATATATGAGAAATGTTGAAATTCGACTTCAAATGAAAACGATAGACTTTGAAAATTTTCAATCAACACAAAGTGAGAATCGACTGCAATGGGCTTCAATGAATGTAAATCGACCATATCTGACAAAGTCAGATACAAACTCATTCAAATATATGAGAAATGTTGAAATTCGACTCCAAATGAGGAAGATAGACTTTGAAAATTTTCAATCAACACAAAGTGACAATCGACTTCAATGGGCTTCAATGAATGTAAATCGACGATATCTGACAAAGTTAGATGCAAACTCATTCGAATATATGAGAAATTTTGAAATTCGACTTCAAATGAGGAAGATAGACTTTGAAAATTTTCAATCAACACAAAGTGAGAATCGACTTCAATGGGCTTCAATGGATGTTAATCGACGATATCTGATAAAGTTAGATGCGAACTCATTTAAATATATGAAAAATGTTGAGATTCGACTTCAAATGAGGAAGATAGACTTTGAAAATTTTCAATCAACACAAAGAGAGAATCGACTTCAATGGGCTTCATTGGATGTAAATCGACGATATCTGATAAAGTTAGATGCGAAATCATTTAAATATATGAGAAATGTTGAAATTCGACTTCAAATGAGGAAGATAGACTTTGAAAATTTTCAATCAACACAAAGTGAGAATCGACTTCAATGGGCTTCATTGGATGTAAATCGACGATATCTGATAAAGTTAGATGCGAACTCATTTAAATATATGAGAAATGTTGAAATTCGACTTCAAATGAGGAAGATAGACTTTGAAAATTTTCAATCAACACAAAGTGAGAATCGACTGCAATGGGCTTCAATGAATGTAAATCGACGATATCTGACAAAGTCAGATACAAACTCATCCAAATATATAAGAAATGTTGAATTTCGTCTCCAAATGAGGAAGATAGACTTTGAAAATTTTGAATCAACACAAAGTGACAATCGACTTCAATGGGCTTCAATGAATGTAAATCGACGATATCTGATAAAGTTAGATGCGAACTCATTTAAATATATGAGAAATGTTGAAATTCGACTTCAAATGAGGAAGATAGACTTTGAAAATTTTCAATCAACACAAAGTGAGAATCGACTGCAATGGGCTTCAATGAATGTAAATCCACGATATCTGACAAAGTCAGATACAAACTCATTCAAATATATAAGAAATGTTGAAATTCGACTACAAATGAGGAAGATAGACTTTGAAAATTTTCAATCAACACAAAGTGACAATCGACTTCAATGGGCTTCAATGAATGTAAATCGACGATATCTGACAAAATTAGATGCAAACTCATTCGAATATATGAGAAATTTTGGAATTCGACTTCAAATGAGGAAGATAGACTTTGAAAATTTTCAATCAACACAAAGTGAGAATCGACTTCAATGGGCTTCATTGAATGTAAATCGACGATATCTGATAAAGTTAGATGCGAACTCATTTAAATATATGAGAAATGTTGAAATTCGACTTCAAATGAGGAAGATAGACTTTGAAAATTTTCAATAAATACAAAGTGACAATCTACCTCAATGGGCTTCAATGAATGTAAATCGACGGTATCTGACAAAGTTAGATGCAAACTCATTCAAATATATAAGAAATGTTGAAATTCGACTTCAAATGGGGGAGATAGACTTTGAAAATTTTCAATAAACACAAAGTGACAATCGACCTCAATGGGCTTCAATGAATGTAAATCGACGATATCTGACAAAGTTAGATGCAAACTCATTCGAATATATGAGAAATGTTGAAATTCGACTTCAAATGAGGAAGATAGACTTTGAAAATTTTCAATCAACACAAAGTGAGAATCGACTTCAATGGGCTTCAATGAATGAAAATCGACGATATCTGACAAAGTTAGATGCAAACTCATTCAAATATATGAGAAATGTTGAAATTCGACTTCAAATGAGGAAGATAGACTTTGAAAATTTTCAATCAACACAAAGTGAGAACCGACTTCAATGGGCTTCAATGAATGTAAATCGACGATATCTGACAAAGTTAGATGCAAACTCATTCGAATATATGAGAAATTTTGAAATTCGACTTCAAATGAGGAAGATAGACTTTGAAAATTTTCAATCAACACAAAGTGAGAATCGACTTCAATGGGCTTCAATGGATGTTAATCGACGATATCTGATAAAGTTAGATGCGAACTCATTTAAATATATGAAAAATGTTGAGATTCGACTTCAAATGAGGAAGATAGACTTTGAAAATTTTCAATCAACACAAAGAGAGAATCGACTTCAATGGGCTTCATTGGATGTAAATCGACGATATCTGATAAAGTTAGATGCGAAATCATTTAAATATATGAGAAATGTTGAAATTCGACTTCAAATGAGGAAGATAGACTTTGAAAATTTTCAATCAACACAAAGTGAGAATCGACTTCAATGGGCTTCATTGGATGTAAATCGAAGATATCTGATAAAGTTAGATGCGAACTCATTTAAATATATGAGAAATGTTGAAATTCGACTTCAAATGAGGAAGATAGACTTTGAAAATTTTCAATCAACACAAAGTGAGAATCGACTGCAATGGGCTTCAATGAATGTAAATCCACGATATCTGACAAAGTCAGATACAAACTCATTCAAATATTTAAGAAATGTTGAAATTCGACTCCAAATGAGGAAGATAGACTTTGAAAATTTTCAATCAACACAAAGTGACAATCGACTTCAATGGGCTTCAATGAATGTAAATCGACGATATCTGATAAAGTTAGATGCGAACTCATTTAAATATATGAGAAATGTTGAAATTCGACTTCAAATGAGGAAGATAGACTTTGAAAATTTTCAATAAATACAAAGTGACAATCTACCTCAATGGGCTTCAATGAATGTAAATCGACGGTATCTGACAAAGTTAGATGCAAACTCATTCAAATATATAAGAAATGTTGAAATTCGACTTCAAATGGGGGAGATAGACTTTGAAAATTTTCAATAAACACAAAGTGACAATCGACCTCAATGGGCTTCAATGAATGTAAATCGACGATATCTGACAAAGTTAGATGCAAACTCATTCGAATATATGAGAAATGTTGAAATTCGACTTCAAATGAGGAAGATAGACTTTGAAAATTTTCAATCAACACAAAGTGAGAATCGACTTCAATGGGCTTCAATGAATGGAAATCGACGATATCTGACAAAGTTAGATGCAAACTCATTCAAATATATGAGAAATGTTGAAATTCGACTTCAAATGAGGAAGATAGACTTTGAAAATTTTCAATCAACACAAAGTGAGAACCGACTTCAATGGGCTTCAATGAATGTAAATCGACGATATCTGACAAAGTTAGATGCAAACTCATTCGAATATATGAGAAATTTTGAAATTCGACTTCAAATGAGGAAGATAGACTTTGAAAATTTTCAATCAACACAAAGTGAGAATCGACTTCAATGGGCTTCAATGGATGTTAATCGACGATATCTGATAAAGTTAGATGCGAACTCATTTAAATATATGAAAAATGTTGAGATTCGACTTCAAATGAGGAAGATAGACTTTGAAAATTTTCAATCAACACAAAGAGAGAATCGACTTCAATGGGCTTCATTGGATGTAAATCGACGATATCTGATAAAGTTAGATGCGAAATCATTTAAATATATGAGAAATGTTGAAATTCGACTTCAAATGAGGAAGATAGACTTTGAAAATTTTCAATCAACACAAAGTGAGAATCGACTTCAATGGGCTTCATTGGATGTAAATCGACGATATCTGATAAAGTTAGATGCGAACTCATTTAAATATATGAGAAATGTTGAAATTCGACTTCAAATGAGGAAGATAGACTTTGAAAATTTTCAATCAACACAAAGTGAGAATCGACTGCAATGGGCTTCAATGAATGTAAATCCACGATATCTGACAAAGTCAGATACAAACTCATTCAAATATATAAGAAATGTTGAAATTCGACTCCAAATGAGGAAGATAGACTTTGAAAATTTTCAATCAACACAAAGTGAGAATCGACTGCAATGGGCTTCAATGAATGTAAATCGACGATATCTGACAAAGTTAGATGCAAACTCATTCGAATATATGAGAAATTTTGGAATTCGACTTCAAATGAGGAAGATAGACTTTGAAAATTTTCAATCAACACAAAGTGAGAATCGACTTCAATGGGCTTCATTGAATGTAAATCGACGATATCTGATAAAGTTAGATGCGAACTCATTTAAATATATGAGAAATGTTGAAATTCGACTTCAAATGAGGAAGATAGACTTTGAAAATTTTCAATCAACACAAAGTGAGAATCGACTTCAATGGGCTTCAATGAATGAAAATCGACGATATCTGACAAAGTTAGATGCAAACTCATTCAAATATATGAGAAATGTTGAAATTCGACTTCATATGAGGAAGATAGACTTTGAAAATTTTCAATAAATACAAAGTGACAATCTACCTCAATGGGCTTCAATGAATGTAAATCGACGGTATCTGACAAAGTTAGATGCAAACTCATTCAAATATATAAGAAATGTTGAAATTCGACTTCAAATGGGGGAGATAGACTTTGAAAATTTTCAATAAACACAAAGTGACAATCGACCTCAATGGGCTTCAATGAATGTAAATCGACGATATCTGACAAAGTTAGATGCAAACTCATTCGAATATATGAGAAATGTTGAAATTCGACTTCAAATGAGGAAGATAGACTTTGAAAATTTTCAATCAACACAAAGTGATAATCGACTTCAATGGGCTTCAATGAATGAAAATCGACGATATCTGACAAAGTTAGATGCAAACTCATTCAAATATATGAGAAATGTTGAAATTCGACTTCAAATGAGGAAGATAGACTTTGAAAATTTTCAATCAACACAAAGTGAGAACCGACTGCAATGGGCTTCAATGAATGTAAATCGACGATATCTGACAAAGTTAGATGCAAACTCATTTAAATATATGAGGAATGTTGAAATTCGACTTCTAATGAGGAAGATAGACTTTGAAAATTTTCAATCAACACAAAGTGAGAATCGACTTCAATGGGCTTCAATGAATGAAAATCGACGATATCTGATAAAGTTAGATGCGAACTCATTTAAATATATGAGAAATGTTGAAATTCGACTTCAAATGAGGAAGATAGACTTTGAAAATTTTCAATCAACACAAAGTGACAAAAGACTTCAATGGGCTTCAATGAATGTAAATCGACGATATCTGACAAAGTTAGATGCGAACTCATTCGAATATATGAGAAATTTTGAAATTCGACTTCAAATGAGGAAGATAGACTTTGAAAATTTTCAATCAACACAAAGTGAGAATCGACTTCAATGGGCTTCAATGGATGTTAATCGACGATATCTGATAAAGTTAGATGCGAACTCATTTAAATATATGAAAAATGTTGAGATTAGACTTCAAATGAGGAAGATAGACTTTGAAAATTTTCAATCAACACAAAGTGACAATCGACTTCAATGGGCTTCAATGAATGTAAATCGACGATATCTGACAAAGTTAGATGCAAACTCATTCAAATATATGAGAAATGTTGAAATTCGACTCCAAATGAGGAAGATAGACTTTGAAAATTTTCAATCAACACAAAGTGACAAAAGACTTCAATGGGCTTCAATGAATGTAAATCGACGATATCTGACAAAGTTAGATGCAAACTCATTCGAATATATGAGAAATTTTGAAATTCGACTTCAAATGAGGAAGATAGACTTTGAAAATTTTGAATAAACACAAAGTGACAATCGACCTCAATGGGCTTCAATGAATGTAAATCGACGATATCTGATAAAGTTAGATGCGAACTCATTTAAATATATGAGAAATGTTGAAATTCGACTTCAAATAAGGAAGATAGACTTTGAAAATTTTCAATCAACACAAAGTGAGAATCGACTGCAATGGGCTTCAATGAATGTAAATCGACGATATCTGACAAAGTCAGATACAAACTCATTCAAATATATAAGAAATGTTGAAATACGACTCCAAATGAGGAAGATAGACTTTGAAAATTTTCAATCAACACAAAGTGACAATCGACTTCAATGGGCTTCAATAAATGTAAATCGACGATATCTGACAAAGTTAGATGCAAACTCATTCGAATATATGAGAAATTTTGAAATTCGACTTCAAATGAGGAAGATAGACTTTGAAAATTTTCAATCAACACAAAGTGAGAATCGACTTCAATGGGCTTCAATGGATGTTAATCGACGATATCTGATGAAGTTAGATGCGAACTCATTTAAATATATGAAAAATGTTGAGATTCGACTTCAAATGAGGAAGATAGACTTTGAAAATTTTCAATCAACACAAAGTGAGAATCGACTTCAATGGGCTTCATTGAATGTAAATCGACGATATCTGATAATGTTAGATGCGAACTCATTTAAATATATGAGAAATGTTGAAATTCGACTTCAAATGAAAAAGATAGACTTTGAAAATTTTCAATCAACACAAAGTGAGAATCGACTGCAATGGGCTTCAATGAATGTAAATCGACCATATCCGACAAAGTCAGATACAAACTCATTCAAATATATGAGAAATGTTGAAATTCGACTCCAAATGAGGAAGATAGACTTTGAAAATTTTCAATCAACACAAAGTGACAATCGACTTCAATGGGCTTCAATGAATGTAAATCGACGATATCTGACAAAGTTAGATGCAAACTCATTCGAATATATGAGAAATTTTGAAATTCGACTTCAAATGAGGAAGATAGACTTTGAAAATTTTCAATCAACACAAAGTGAGAATCGACTTCAATGGGCTTCAATGGATGTTAATCGACGATATCTGATAAAGTTAGATGCGAACTCATTTAAATATATGAAAAATGTTGAGATTCGACTTCAAATGAGGAAGATAGACTTTGAAAATTTTCAATCAACACAAAGAGAGAATCGACTTCAATGGGCTTCATTGGATGTAAATCGACGATATCTGATAAAGTTAGATGCGAAATCATTTAAATATATGAGAAATGTTGAAATTCGACTTCAAATGAGGAAGATAGACTTTGAAAATTTTCAATCAACACAAAGTGAGAATCGACTTCAATGGGCTTCATTGGATGTAAATCGACGATATCTGATAAAGTTAGATGCGAACTCATTTAAATATATGAGAAATGTTGAAATTCGACTTCAAATGAGGAAGATAGACTTTGAAAATTTTCAATCAACACAAAGTGAGAATCGACTTCAATGGGCTTCAATGAATGAAAATCGACGATATCTGACAAAGTTAGATGCAAACTCATTCAAATATATAAGAAATGTTGAAATTCGACTTCAAATGGGGAAGATAGACTTTGAAAATTTTGAATAAACACAAAGTGACAATCGACCTAAATGGGCTTCAATGAATGTAAATCGACGATATCTGATAAAGTTAGATGCGAACTCATTTAAATATATGAGAAATGTTGAAATTCGACTTCAAATGAGGAAGATAGACTTTGAAAATTTTCAATCAACACAAAGTGAGAATCGACTGCAATGGGCTTCAATGAATGTAAATCGACGATATCTGACAAAGTCAGATACAAACTCATTCAAATATATAAGAAATGTTGAAATTCGACTCCAAATGAGGAAGATAGACTTTGAAAATTTTCAATCAACACAAAGTGACAATCGACTTCAATGGGCTTCGAAAAATGTAAATCGACGATATCTGACAAAGTTAGATGCAAACTCATTCGAATATATGAGAAATTTTGAAATTCGACTTCAAATGAGGAAGATAGACTTTGAAAATTTTCAATCAACACAAAGTGAGAATAGACTTCAATGGGCTTCAATGGATGTTAATCGACGATATCTGATAAAGTTAGATGCGAACTCATTTAAATATATGAAAAATGTTGAGATTCGACTTCAAATGAGGAAGATAGACTTTGAAAATTTTCAATCAACACAAAGTGAGAATCGACTTCAATGGGCTTCATTGAATGTAAATCGACGATATCTGATAAAGTTAGATGCGAACTCATTTAAATATATGAGAAATGTTGAAATTCGACTTCAAATGAGGAAGATAGACTTTGAAAATTTTCAATCAACACAAAGTGAGAATCGACTTCAATGGGCTTCAATGAATGAAAATCGACGATATCTGACAAAGTTAGATGCAAACTCATTCAAATATATGAGAAATGTTGAAATTCGACTTCAAATGAGGAAGATAGACTTTGAAAATTTTCAATAAATACAAAGTGACAATCTACCTCAATGGGCTTCAATGAATGTAAATCGACGGTATCTGACAAAGTTAGATGCAAACTCATTCAAATATATAAGAAATGTTGAAATTCGACTTCAAATGGGGGAGATAGACTTTGAAAATTTTCAATAAACACAAAGTGACAATCGACCTCAATGGGCTTCAATGAATGTAAATCGACGATATCTGATAAAGTTAGATGCGAACTCATTTAAATATATGAGAAATGTTGAAATTCGACTTCAAATGAGGAAGATAGACTTTGAAAATTTTCAATCAACACAAAGTGAGAATCGACTGCAATGGGTTTCAATGAATGTAAATCGACGATATCTGACAAAGTCAGATACAAACTCATCCAAATATATAAGAAATGTTGAATTTCGTCTCCAAATGAGGAAGATAGACTTTGAAAATTTTCAATCAACACAAAGTGACAATCGACTTCAATGGGCTTCAATGAATGTAAATCGACGATATCTGATAAAGTTAGATGCGAACTCATTTAAATATATGAGAAATGTTGAAATTCGACTTCAAATGAGGAAGATAGACTTTGAAAATTTTCAATCAACACAAAGTGAGAATCGACTGCAATGGGCTTCAATGAATGTAAATCCACGATATCTGACAAAGTCAGATACAAACTCATTCAAATATATAAGAAATGTTGAAATTCGACTCCAAAAGAGGAAGATAGACTTTGAAAATTTTCAATCAACACAAAGTGACAATCGACTTCAATGGGCTTCAATGAATGTAAATCGACGATATCTGATAAAGTTAGATGCGAACTCATTTAAATATATGAGAAATGTTGAAATTCGACTTCAAATGAGGAAGATAGACTTTGAAAATTTTCAATCAACACAAAGTGAGAATCGACTGCAATGGGCTTCAATGAATGTAAATCCACGATATCTGACAAAGTCAGATACAAACTCATTCAAATATATAAGAAATGTTGAAATTCGACTCCAAATGAGGAAGATAGACTTTGAAAATTTTCAATCAACACAAAGTGACAATCGACTTCAATGGGCTTCAATGAATGTAAATCGACGATATCTGACAAATTTAGATGCAAACTCATTCGAATATATGAGAAATTTTGAAATTCGACTTCAAATGAGGAAGATAGACTTTGAAAATTTTCAATCAACACAAAGTGAGAATCGACTTCAATGGGCTTCATTGAATGTAAATCGACGATATCTGATAAAGTTAGATGTGAACTGATTTAAATATATGAGAAATGTTGAAATTCGACTTCAAATGAGGAAGATAGACTTTGAAAATTTTCAATCAACACAAAGTGAGAATCGACTTCAATGGGCTTCAATGAATGTAAATCGACGATATCTGACAAAGTTAGATGCAAACTCATTCGAATATATGAGAAATGTTGAAATTCGACTTCAAATGGGGAAGATAGACTTTGAAAATTTTGAATAAACACAAAGTGACAATCGACCTCAATGGGCTTCAATGAATGTAAATCGACGATATCTGATAAAGTTAGATGCGAACTCATTTAAATATATGAGAAATGTTGAAATTCGACTTCAAATGAGGAAGATAGACTTTGAAAATTTTCAATCAACACAAAGTGAGAATCGACTGCAATGGGCTTCAATGAATGTAAATCGACGATATCTGACAAAGTCAGATACAAACTCATTCAAATATATAAGAAATGTTGAAATTCGACTCCAAATGAGGAAGATAGACTTTGAAAATTTTCAATCAACACAAAGTGACAATCGACTTCAATGGGCTTCGAAAAATGTAAATCGACGATATCTGACAAAGTTAGATGCAAACTCATTCGAATATATGAGAAATTTTGAAATTCGACTTCAAATGAGGAAGATAGACTTTGAAAATTTTCAATCAACACAAAGTGAGAATAGACTTCAATGGGCTTCAATGGATGTTAATCGACGATATCTGATAAAGTTAGATGCGAACTCATTTAAATATATGAAAAATGTTGAGATTCGACTTCAAATGAGGAAGATAGACTTTGAAAATTTTCAATCAACACAAAGTGAGAATCGACTTCAATGGGCTTCATTGAATGTAAATCGACGATATCTGATAAAGTTAGATGCGAACTCATTTAAATATATGAGAAATGTTGAAATTCGACTTCAAATGAGGAAGATAGACTTTGAAAATTTTCAATCAACACAAAGTGAGAATCGACTTCAATGGGCTTCAATGAATGAAAATCGACGATATCTGACAAAGTTAGATGCAAACTCATTCAAATATATGAGAAATGTTGAAATTCGACTTCAAATGAGGAAGATAGACTTTGAAAATTTTCAATAAATACAAAGTGACAATCTACCTCAATGGGCTTCAATGAATGTAAATCGACGGTATCTGACAAAGTTAGATGCAAACTCATTCAAATATATAAGAAATGTTGAAATTCGACTTCAAATGGGGGAGATAGACTTTGAAAATTTTCAATAAACACAAAGTGACAATCGACCTCAATGGGCTTCAATGAATGTAAATCGACGATATCTGATAAAGTTAGATGCGAACTCATTTAAATATATGAGAAATGTTGAAATTCGACTTCAAATGAGGAAGATAGACTTTGAAAATTTTCAATCAACACAAAGTGAGAATCGACTGCAATGGGTTTCAATGAATGTAAATCGACGATATCTGACAAAGTCAGATACAAACTCATCCAAATATATAAGAAATGTTGAATTTCGTCTCCAAATGAGGAAGATAGACTTTGAAAATTTTCAATCAACACAAAGTGACAATCGACTTCAATGGGCTTCAATGAATGTAAATCGACGATATCTGATAAAGTTAGATGCGAACTCATTTAAATATATGAGAAATGTTGAAATTCGACTTCAAATGAGGAAGATAGACTTTGAAAATTTTCAATCAACACAAAGTGAGAATCGACTGCAATGGGCTTCAATGAATGTAAATCCACGATATCTGACAAAGTCAGATACAAACTCATTCAAATATATAAGAAATGTTGAAATTCGACTCCAAATGAGGAAGATAGACTTTGAAAATTTTCAATCAACACAAAGTGACAATCGACTTCAATGGGCTTCAATGAATGTAAATCGACGATATCTGATAAAGTTAGATGCGAACTCATTTAAATATATGAGAAATGTTGAAATTCGACTTCAAATGAGGAAGATAGACTTTGAAAATTTTCAATCAACACAAAGTGAGAATCGACTGCAATGGGCTTCAATGAATGTAAATCCACGATATCTGACAAAGTCAGATACAAACTCATTCAAATATATAAGAAATGTTGAAATTCGACTCCAAATGAGGAAGATAGACTTTGAAAATTTTCAATCAACACAAAGTGACAATCGACTTCAATGGGCTTCAATGAATGTAAATCGACGATATCTGACAAATTTAGATGCAAACTCATTCGAATATATGAGAAATTTTGAAATTCGACTTCAAATGAGGAAGATAGACTTTGAAAATTTTCAATCAACACAAAGTGAGAATCGACTTCAATGGGCTTCATTGAATGTAAATCGACGATATCTGATAAAGTTAGATGTGAACTCATTTAAATATATGAGAAATGTTGAAATTCGAGTTCAAATGAGGAAGATAGACTTTGAAAATTTTCAATCAACACAAAGTGAGAATCGACTTCAATGGGCTTCAATGAATGTAAATCGACGATATCTGACAAAGTTAGATGCAAACTCATTCGAATATATGAGAAATGTTGAAATTCGACTTCAAATGAGGAAGATAGACTTTGAAAATTTTCAATCAACACAAAGTGAGAATCGACTTCAATGGGCTTCAATGAATGAAAATCGACGATATCCGACAAAGTTAGATGCAAACTCATTCAAATATATGAGAAAAGTTGAAATTCGACTTTAAATGAGGAAGATAGACTTTGAAAATTTTCAATCAACACAAAGTGAGAACCGACTGCAATGGGCTTCAATGGATGTAAATCGACGACATCTGATAGAGTTAGATGCGAACTCATTTAAATATATGAGGAATGTTGAAATTCGACTTCTAATGAGGAAGATAGACTTTGAAAATTTTCAATCAACACAAAGTGAGAATCGACTTCAATGGGCTTCAATGAATGAAAATCGACGATATCTGATAAAGTTAGATGCGAACTCATTTAAATATATGAGAAATGTTGAAATTCGACTTCAAATGAGGAAGATAGACTTTGAAAATTTTCAATCAACACAAAGTGACAAAAGACTTCAATGGGCTTCAATGAATGTAAATCGACGATATCTGACAAAGTTAGATGCGAACTCATTCGAATATATGAGAAATTTTGAAATTCGACTTCAAATGAGGAAGATAGACTTTGAAAATTTTCAATCAACACAAAGTGAGAATCGACTTCAATGGGCTTCATTGAATGTAAATCGACGATATCTGATAAAGTTAGATGTGAACTCATTTAAATATATGAGAAATGTTGAAATTCGACTTCAAATGAGGAAGATAGACTTTGAAAATTTTCAATCAACACAAAGTGAGAATCGACTTCAATGGGCTTCAATGAATGTAAATCGACGATATCTGACAAAGTTAGATGCAAACTCATTCGAATATATGAGAAATGTTGAAATTCGACTTCAAATGGGGAAGATAGACTTTGAAAATTTTGAATAAACACAAAGTGACAATCGACCTCAATGGGCTTCAATGAATGTAAATCGACGATATCTGATAAAGTTAGATGCGAACTCATTTAAATATATGAGAAATGTTGAAATTCGACTTCAAATGAGGAAGATAGACTTTGAAAATTTTCAATCAACACAAAGTGAGAATCGACTGCAATGGGCTTCAATGAATGTAAATCGACGATATCTGACAAAGTCAGATACAAACTCATTCAAATATATAAGAAATGTTGAAATTCGACTCCAAATGAGGAAGATAGACTTTGAAAATTTTCAATCAACACAAAGTGACAATCGACTTCAATGGGCTTCGAAAAATGTAAATCGACGATATCTGACAAAGTTAGATGCAAACTCATTCGAATATATGAGAAATTTTGAAATTCGACTTCAAATGAGGAAGATAGACTTTGAAAATTTTCAATCAACACAAAGTGAGAATCGACTGCAATGGGTTTCAATGAATGTAAATCGACGATATCTGACAAAGTCAGATACAAACTCATCCAAATATATAAGAAATGTTGAATTTCGTCTCCAAATGAGGAAGATAGACTTTGAAAATTTTCAATCAACACAAAGTGACAATCGACTTCAATGGGCTTCAATGAATGTAAATCGACGATATCTGATAAAGTTAGATGCGAACTCATTTAAATATATGAGAAATGTTGAAATTCGACTTCAAATGAGGAAGATAGACTTTGAAAATTTTCAATCAACACAAAGTGAGAATCGACTGCAATGGGCTTCAATGAATGTAAATCCACGATATCTGACAAAGTCAGATACAAACTCATTCAAATATATAAGAAATGTTGAAATTCGACTCCAAATGAGGAAGATAGACTTTGAAAATTTTCAATCAACACAAAGTGACAATCGACTTCAATGGGCTTCAATGAATGTAAATCGACGATATCTGATAAAGTTAGATGCGAACTCATTTAAATATATGAGAAATGTTGAAATTCGACTTCAAATGAGGAAGATAGACTTTGAAAATTTTCAATCAACACAAAGTGAGAATCGACTGCAATGGGCTTCAATGAATGTAAATCCACGATATCTGACAAAGTCAGATACAAACTCATTCAAATATATAAGAAATGTTGAAATTCGACTCCAAATGAGGAAGATAGACTTTGAAAATTTTCAATCAACACAAAGTGACAATCGACTTCAATGGGCTTCAATGAATGTAAATCGACGATATCTGACAAATTTAGATGCAAACTCATTCGAATATATGAGAAATTTTGAAATTCGACTTCAAATGAGGAAGATAGACTTTGAAAATTTTCAATCAACACAAAGTGAGAATCGACTTCAATGGGCTTCATTGAATGTAAATCGACGATATCTGATAAAGTTAGATGTGAACTGATTTAAATATATGAGAAATGTTGAAATTCGACTTCAAATGAGGAAGATAGACTTTGAAAATTTTCAATCAACACAAAGTGAGAATCGACTTCAATGGGCTTCAATGAATGTAAATCGACGATATCTGACAAAGTTAGATGCAAACTCATTCGAATATATGAGAAATGTTGAAATTCGACTTCAAATGGGGAAGATAGACTTTGAAAATTTTGAATAAACACAAAGTGACAATCGACCTCAATGGGCTTCAATGAATGTAAATCGACGATATCTGATAAAGTTAGATGCGAACTCATTTAAATATATGAGAAATGTTGAAATTCGACTTCAAATGAGGAAGATAGACTTTGAAAATTTTCAATCAACACAAAGTGAGAATCGACTGCAATGGGCTTCAATGAATGTAAATCGACGATATCTGACAAAGTCAGATACAAACTCATTCAAATATATAAGAAATGTTGAAATTCGACTCCAAATGAGGAAGATAGACTTTGAAAATTTTCAATCAACACAAAGTGACAATCGACTTCAATGGGCTTCGAAAAATGTAAATCGACGATATCTGACAAAGTTAGATGCAAACTCATTCGAATATATGAGAAATTTTGAAATTCGACTTCAAATGAGGAAGATAGACTTTGAAAATTTTCAATCAACACAAAGTGAGAATAGACTTCAATGGGCTTCAATGGATGTTAATCGACGATATCTGATAAAGTTAGATGCGAACTCATTTAAATATATGAAAAATGTTGAGATTCGACTTCAAATGAGGAAGATAGACTTTGAAAATTTTCAATCAACACAAAGTGAGAATCGACTTCAATGGGCTTCATTGAATGTAAATCGACGATATCTGATAAAGTTAGATGCGAACTCATTTAAATATATGAGAAATGTTGAAATTCGACTTCAAATGAGGAAGATAGACTTTGAAAATTTTCAATCAACACAAAGTGAGAATCGACTTCAATGGGCTTCAATGAATGAAAATCGACGATATCTGACAAAGTTAGATGCAAACTCATTCAAATATATGAGAAATGTTGAAATTCGACTTCAAATGAGGAAGATAGACTTTGAAAATTTTCAATAAATACAAAGTGACAATCTACCTCAATGGGCTTCAATGAATGTAAATCGACGGTATCTGACAAAGTTAGATGCAAACTCATTCAAATATATAAGAAATGTTGAAATTCGACTTCAAATGGGGGAGATAGACTTTGAAAATTTTCAATAAACACAAAGTGACAATCGACCTCAATGGGCTTCAATGAATGTAAATCGACGATATCTGATAAAGTTAGATGCGAACTCATTTAAATATATGAGAAATGTTGAAATTCGACTTCAAATGAGGAAGATAGACTTTGAAAATTTTCAATCAACACAAAGTGAGAATCGACTGCAATGGGTTTCAATGAATGTAAATCGACGATATCTGACAAAGTCAGATACAAACTCATCCAAATATATAAGAAATGTTGAATTTCGTCTCCAAATGAGGAAGATAGACTTTGAAAATTTTCAATCAACACAAAGTGACAATCGACTTCAATGGGCTTCAATGAATGTAAATCGACGATATCTGATAAAGTTAGATGCGAACTCATTTAAATATATGAGAAATGTTGAAATTCGACTTCAAATGAGGAAGATAGACTTTGAAAATTTTCAATCAACACAAAGTGAGAATCGACTGCAATGGGCTTCAATGAATGTAAATCCACGATATCTGACAAAGTCAGATACAAACTCATTCAAATATATAAGAAATGTTGAAATTCGACTCCAAATGAGGAAGATAGACTTTGAAAATTTTCAATCAACACAAAGTGACAATCGACTTCAATGGGCTTCAATGAATGTAAATCGACGATATCTGATAAAGTTAGATGCGAACTCATTTAAATATATGAGAAATGTTGAAATTCGACTTCAAATGAGGAAGATAGACTTTGAAAATTTTCAATCAACACAAAGTGAGAATCGACTGCAATGGGCTTCAATGAATGTAAATCCACGATATCTGACAAAGTCAGATACAAACTCATTCAAATATATAAGAAATGTTGAAATTCGACTCCAAATGAGGAAGATAGACTTTGAAAATTTTCAATCAACACAAAGTGACAATCGACTTCAATGGGCTTCAATGAATGTAAATCGACGATATCTGACAAATTTAGATGCAAACTCATTCGAATATATGAGAAATTTTGAAATTCGACTTCAAATGAGGAAGATAGACTTTGAAAATTTTCAATCAACACAAAGTGAGAATCGACTTCAATGGGCTTCATTGAATGTAAATCGACGACATCTGATAGAGTTAGATGCGAACTTATTTAAATATATGAGAAATGTTGAAATTCGAGTTCAAATGAGGAAGATAGACTTTGAAAATTTTCAATCAACACAAAGTGAGAATCGACTTCAATGGGCTTCAATGAATGAAAATCGACGATATCTGATAAAGTTAGATGCGAACTCATTTAAATATATGAGAAATGTTGAAATTCGACTTCAAATGAGGAAGATAGACTTTGAAAATTTTCAATCAACACAAAGTGACAAAAGACTTCAATGGGCTTCAATGAATGTAAATCGACGATATCTGACAAAGTTAGATGCGAACTCATTCGAATATATGAGAAATTTTGAAATTCGACTTCAAATGAGGAAGATAGACTTTGAAAATTTTCAATCAACACAAAGTGAGAATCGACTTCAATGGGCTTCATTGAATGTAAATCGACGATATCTGATAAAGTTAGATGTGAACTCATTTAAATATATGAGAAATGTTGAAATTCGACTTCAAATGAGGAAGATAGACTTTGAAAATTTTCAATCAACACAAAGTGAGAATCGACTTCAATGGGCTTCAATGAATGTAAATCGACGATATCTGACAAAGTTAGATGCAAACTCATTCGAATATATGAGAAATGTTGAAATTCGACTTCAAATGGGGAAGATAGACTTTGAAAATTTTGAATAAACACAAAGTGACAATCGACCTCAATGGGCTTCAATGAATGTAAATCGACGATATCTGATAAAGTTAGATGCGAACTCATTTAAATATATGAGAAATGTTGAAATTCGACTTCAAATGAGGAAGATAGACTTTGAAAATTTTCAATCAACACAAAGTGAGAATCGACTGCAATGGGCTTCAATGAATGTAAATCGACGATATCTGACAAAGTCAGATACAAACTCATTCAAATATATAAGAAATGTTGAAATTCGACTCCAAATGAGGAAGATAGACTTTGAAAATTTTCAATCAACACAAAGTGACAATCGACTTCAATGGGCTTCGAAAAATGTAAATCGACGATATCTGACAAAGTTAGATGCAAACTCATTCGAATATATGAGAAATTTTGAAATTCGACTTCAAATGAGGAAGATAGACTTTGAAAATTTTCAATCAACACAAAGTGAGAATAGACTTCAATGGGCTTCAATGGATGTTAATCGACGATATCTGATAAAGTTAGATGCGAACTCATTTAAATATATGAAAAATGTTGAGATTCGACTTCAAATGAGGAAGATAGACTTTGAAAATTTTCAATCAACACAAAGTGAGAATCGACTTCAATGGGCTTCATTGAATGTAAATCGACGATATCTGATAAAGTTAGATGCGAACTCATTTAAATATATGAGAAATGTTGAAATTCGACTTCAAATGAGGAAGATAGACTTTGAAAATTTTCAATCAACACAAAGTGAGAATCGACTTCAATGGGCTTCAATGAATGAAAATCGACGATATCTGACAAAGTTAGATGCAAACTCATTCAAATATATGAGAAATGTTGAAATTCGACTTCAAATGAGGAAGATAGACTTTGAAAATTTTCAATAAATACAAAGTGACAATCTACCTCAATGGGCTTCAATGAATGTAAATCGACGGTATCTGACAAAGTTAGATGCAAACTCATTCAAATATATAAGAAATGTTGAAATTCGACTTCAAATGGGGGAGATAGACTTTGAAAATTTTCAATAAACACAAAGTGACAATCGACCTCAATGGGCTTCAATGAATGTAAATCGACGATATCTGATAAAGTTAGATGCGAACTCATTTAAATATATGAGAAATGTTGAAATTCGACTTCAAATGAGGAAGATAGACTTTGAAAATTTTCAATCAACACAAAGTGAGAATCGACTGCAATGGGTTTCAATGAATGTAAATCGACGATATCTGACAAAGTCAGATACAAACTCATCCAAATATATAAGAAATGTTGAATTTCGTCTCCAAATGAGGAAGATAGACTTTGAAAATTTTCAATCAACACAAAGTGACAATCGACTTCAATGGGCTTCAATGAATGTAAATCGACGATATCTGATAAAGTTAGATGCGAACTCATTTAAATATATGAGAAATGTTGAAATTCGACTTCAAATGAGGAAGATAGACTTTGAAAATTTTCAATCAACACAAAGTGAGAATCGACTGCAATGGGCTTCAATGAATGTAAATCCACGATATCTGACAAAGTCAGATACAAACTCATTCAAATATATAAGAAATGTTGAAATTCGACTCCAAATGAGGAAGATAGACTTTGAAAATTTTCAATCAACACAAAGTGACAATCGACTTCAATGGGCTTCAATGAATGTAAATCGACGATATCTGATAAAGTTAGATGCGAACTCATTTAAATATATGAGAAATGTTGAAATTCGACTTCAAATGAGGAAGATAGACTTTGAAAATTTTCAATCAACACAAAGTGAGAATCGACTGCAATGGGCTTCAATGAATGTAAATCCACGATATCTGACAAAGTCAGATACAAACTCATTCAAATATATAAGAAATGTTGAAATTCGACTCCAAATGAGGAAGATAGACTTTGAAAATTTTCAATCAACACAAAGTGACAATCGACTTCAATGGGCTTCAATGAATGTAAATCGACGATATCTGACAAATTTAGATGCAAACTCATTCGAATATATGAGAAATTTTGAAATTCGACTTCAAATGAGGAAGATAGACTTTGAAAATTTTCAATCAACACAAAGTGAGAATCGACTTCAATGGGCTTCATTGAATGTAAATCGACGATATCTGATAAAGTTAGATGTGAACTCATTTAAATATATGAGAAATGTTGAAATTCGACTTCAAATGAGGAAGATAGACTTTGAAAATTTTCAATCAACACAAAGTGAGAATCGACTTCAATGGGCTTCAATGAATGTAAATCGACGATATCTGACAAAGTTAGATGCAAACTCATTCGAATATATGAGAAATGTTGAAATTCGACTTCAAATGAGGAAGATAGACTTTGAAAATTTTCAATCAACACAAAGTGAGAATCGACTTCAATGGGCTTCAATGAATGAAAATCGACGATATCCGACAAAGTTAGATGCAAACTCATTCAAATATATGAGAAATGTTGATATTCGACTTTAAATGAGGAAGATAGACTTTGAAAATTTTCAATCAACACAAAGTGACAATCGACTTCAATGGGCTTCAATGAATGTAAATCGACGATATCTGACAAATTTAGATGCAAACTCATTCGAATATATGAGAAATGTTGAAATTCGACTTCAAATGAGGAAGATAGACTTTGAAAATTTTCAATCAACACAAAGTGAGAATCGACTTCAATGGGCTTCAATGAATGAAAATCGACGATATCCGACAAAGTTAGATGCAAACTCATTCAAATATATGAAAAATGTTGGAATTCGACTTTAAATGAGGAAGATAGACTTTGAAAATTTTCAATCAACACAAAGTGAGAACCGACTGCAATGGGCTTCAATGGATGTAAATCGACGACATCTGATAGAGTTAGATGCGAACTCATTTAAATATATGAGGAATGTTGAAATTCGACTTCTAATGAGGAAGATAGACTTTGAAAATTTTCAATCAACACAAAGTGAGAATCGACTTCAATGGGCTTCAATGAATGAAAATCGACGATATCTGATAAAGTTAGATGCGAACTCATTTAAATATATGAGAAATGTTGAAATTCGACTTCAAATGAGGAAGATAGACTTTGAAAATTTTCAATCAACACAAAGTGACAAAAGACTTCAATGGGCTTCAATGAATGTAAATCGACGATATCTGACAAAGTTAGATGCGAACTCATTCGAATATATGAGAAATTTTGAAATTCGACTTCAAATGAGGAAGATAGACTTTGAAAATTTTCGATCAACACAAAGTGAGAATCGACTTCAATGGGCTTCAATGGATGTTAATCGACGATATCTGATAAAGTTAGATGCGAACTCATTTAAATATATGAAAAATGTTGAGATTAGACTTCAAATGGGGAAGATAGACTTTGAAAATTTTCAAAAAACACAAAGTGACAATCGACCTCACTGGGCTTCAATGAATTTAAATCGACGATATCTGACAGAGTCAGATACAAACTCATTCAAATATATGAGAAATGTTGAAATTCGACTTCAAATGAGGAAGATAGACTTTGAAAATTTTCAATCAACACAAAGTGAGAACCGACTGCAATGGGCTTCAATGAATGTAAATCGACGACATCTGATAGAGTTAGATGCGAACTCATTTAAATATATGAGGAATGTTGAAATTCGACTTCTAATGAGGAAGATAGACTTTGAAAATTTTCAATCAACACAAAGTGAGAATCGACTTCAATGGGCTTCAATGAATGAAAATCGACGATATCTGATAAAGTTAGATGCGAACTCATTTAAATATATGAGAAATGTTGAAATTCGACTTCAAATGAGGAAGATAGACTTTGAAAATTTTCAATCAACACAAAGTGACAAAAGACTTCAATGGGCTTCAATGAATGTAAATCGACGATATCTGACAAAGTTAGATGCGAACTCATTCGAATATATGAGAAATTTTGAAATTCGACTTCAAATGAGGAAGATAGACTTTGAAAATTTTCAATCAACACAAAGTGAGAATCGACTTCAATTGGCTTCAATGGATGTTAATCGACGATATCTGATAAAGTTAGATGCGAACTCATTTAAATATATGAAAAATGTTGAGATTAGACTTCAAATGAGGAAGATAGACTTTGAAAATTTTCAATCAACACAAAGTGACAATCGACTTCAATGGGCTTCAATGAATGTAAATCGACGATATCTGACAAAGTTAGATGCAAACTCATTCAAATATATGAGAAATGTTGAAATTCGACTCCAAATGAGGAAGATAGACTTTGAAAATTTTCAATCAACACAAAGTGAGAATCGACTTCAATGGGCTTCAATGGATGTTAATCGACGATATCTGATAAAGTTAGATGCGAACTCATTTAAATATATGAAAAATGTTGAGAGTAGACTTCAAATGGGGAAGATAGACTTTGAAAATTTTCAAAAAACACAAAGTGACAATCGACCTCACTGGGCTTCAATGAATTTAAATCGACGATATCTGACAGAGTCAGATACAAACTCATTCAAATATATAAGAAATGTTGAAATTCGACTTCAAATGAGGAAGATAGACTTTGAAAATTTTCAATCAACACAAAGTGAGAATCGACTTAAATGGGCTTCAATGAATGTAAATCGACGATATCTGACAAAGTTAGATGCAAACTCATTCAAATATATGAGAAATGTTGAAATTCGACATCATATGAGGAAGATAGACTTTGAAAATTTTCAATCAACACAAAGTGAGAATCGACTTCAATGGGCTTCAATTAATGTAAATCGACGATATCTGACAAAGTTAGATGCAAACTCATTCAAATATATAAGAAATGATGAAATTCGACTTCAAATGAGGAAGATGGACTTTGAAAATTTTCAATCAATACAAAGTGAGAATCGACTTCAATGGGCTTCAATGAATGTAAATCGACGATATCTGACAAAGTTAGATGCAAACTCATTCAAATATATGAGAAATGTTGAAATTCGACTTCAAATGAGGAAGATAGACTTTGAGAATTTTCAATCAACACAAAGTGACAATCGACTTCAATGGGCTTCAATGGATGTAAATCGACTTTATCTGACAAAGTTAGATGCAAACTCATTCAAATATATAAGAAATGTTGAAATTCGACTTCAAATGAGGAAGATAGACTTTGAAAATTTTCAATCAACACAAAGTGAGAATCGACTTCAATGCGCTTCAATGAATGTAAACGACGATATCTGACAAAGTTAGTTGCAAACTCATTCAAATATATGAAAAATTTTGAAATTCGACTCCAAATGAGGAAGATAGACTTTGAAAATTTTCAATCAACACAAAAGTGAGAATCAACTTCAATGGGCTTCAATGGATGAAAGTCAACGATATCTGACAGAGTTAGATGCAAATTCATTCAAATATATGAGAAATGTTGAAATTCGACTTCAAATGAGGAAGATAGACTTTGAAAATTTTCAATCAACACAAAGTGAGAATCGACTTCAATGGGCTTCAAATAATGTAAATCGACGATATCTGACAAAGTTAGATGCAGACTCATTCAAATATATGAGAAATGTTGAAATTCGACTTCAAATGAGGAAGATAGACTTTGATAATCTTCAATCAACACAAAGTGACAATCGACTTCAATGGGCTTCAATGGATGAAAATCGACGATATCTGACAAAGTTAGATGCAAACTCATTCAAATATGTGAGAAATGTTGAAATTCGACTTCAAATGAGGAAGATAGACTTTGAAAATTTTCAATCAACACAAAGTGACAAAAGACTTCAATGGGCTTCAATGAATGTAAATCGACTATATCTGATAAAGTTAGATGCGGACTCATTTAAATATATGAGAAATGTTGAAATTCGACTTCAAATGAGGAAGATAGACTTTGAAAATTTTCAATCAACACAAAGTGAGAATCGACTTCAATGTTCTTCAATGGGAGTAAATCGACGATTGCGGACAAAGTTAGTTGCAAACCCACTCAAATATATAAGAATTGATGAGAATCGACTTCAAATTAGGAAGATAGACTTTGAAAATTTTCAATCAACACAAAGTGACAATCGACTTAAATGGTCTTCAATGGATGAAAATCAACGATATCTGACAAAGTTAGATGCGAATTCATTCAAATATATGAGAAATGTTGAAATTCGACTTCAAATGAGGAAGATAGACTTTGAAAATTTTCAATCAACACAAAGTGAGAATCGACTTCAATGGGCTTCAATGAATGTAAATCGACGATATCTGATAAAGTTAGATGCGGACTCATTTAAATATATGAGAAATGTTGAAATTCGACTTCAAATGAGGAAGATAGACTTTGAAAATTTTCAATCAACACAAAGTGAGAATCGACTTCAATGCGCTTCAATGAATGTAAACGACGATATCTGACAAAGTTAGTTGCAAACTCATTCAAATATATGAAAAATTTTGAAATTCGACTCCAAATGAGGAAGATAGACTTTGAAAATTTTCAATCAACACAAAAGTGAGAATCAACTTCAATGGGCTTCAATGAATGTAAATCGACGATATCTGACAAAGTCAGATACAAACTCATTCAAATATATGAGAAATGTTGAAATTCGACTTCTAATGAGGAAGATAGACTTTGAAAATTTTCAATCAACACAAAGTGAGAATCGACTTCAATGGGCTTCAATGAATGAAAATCGACGATATCTGATAAAGTTAGATGCGAACTCATTTAAATATATGAGAAATGTTGAAATTCGACTTCAAATGAGGAAGATAGACTTTGAAAATTTTCAATCAACACAAAGTGACAAAAGACTTCAATGGGCTTCAATGAATGTAAATCGACGATATCTGACAAAGTTAGATGCGAACTCATTCGAATATATGAGAAATTTTGAAATTCGACTTCAAATGAGGAAGATAGACTTTGAAAATTTTCAATCAACACAAAGTGAGAATCGACTTCAATGGGCTTCAATGGATGTTAATCGACGATATCTGATAAAGTTAGATGCGAACTCATTTAAATATATGAAAAATGTTGAGATTAGACTTCAAATGAGGAAGATAGACTTTGAAAATTTTCAATCAACACAAAGTGACAATCGACTTCAATGGGCTTCAATGAATGTAAATCGACGATATCTGACAAAGTTAGATGCAAACTCATTCAAATATATGAGAAATGTTGAAATTCGACTCCAAATGAGGAAGATAGACTTTGAAAATTTTCAATCAACACAAAGTGAGAATCGACTTCAATGGGCTTCAATGGATGTTAATCGACGATATCTGATAAAGTTAGATGCGAACTCATTTAAATATATGAAAAATGTTGAGATTAGACTTCAAATGGGGAAGATAGACTTTGAAAATTTTCAAAAAACACAAAGTGACAATCGACCTCACTGGGCTTCAATGAATTTAAATCGACGATATCTGACAGAGTCAGATACAAACTCATTCAAATATATAAGAAATGTTGAAATTCGACTTCAAATGAGGAAGATAGACTTTGAAAATTTTCAATCAACACAAAGTGAGAATCGACTTCAATGGGCTTCAATGAATGAAAATCGACGATATCCGACAAAGTTAGATGCAAACTCATTCAAATATATGAGAAATGTTGAAATTCGACTTCAAATGAGGAAGATAGACTTTGAAAATTTTCAATCAACACAAAGTGAGAACCGACTGCAATGGGCTTCAATGAATGTAAATCGACGACATCTGATAGAGTTAGATGCGAACTCATTTAAATATATGAGGAATGTTGAAATTCGACTTCTAATGAGGAAGATAGACTTTGAAAATTTTCAATCAACACAAAGTGAGAATCGACTTCAATGGGCTTCAATGAATGAAAATCGACGATATCTGATAAAGTTAGATGCGAACTCATTTAAATATATGAGAAATGTTGAAATTCGACTTCAAATGAGGAAGATAGACTTTGAAAATTTTCAATCAACACAAAGTGAGAATCGACTTCAATGGGCTTCAAATAATGTAAATCGACGATATCTGACAAAGTTAGATGCAGACTCATTCAAATATATGAGAAATGTTGAAATTCGACTTCAAATGAGGAAGATAGACTTTGATAATCTTCAATCAACACAAAGTGACAATCGACTTCAATGGGCTTCAATGGATGAAAATCGACGATATCTGACAAAGTTAGATGCGAACTCATTTAAATATATGAGGAATGTTGAAATTCGACTTCTAATGAGGAAGATAGACTTTGAAAATTTTCAATCAACACAAAGTGAGAATCGACTTCAATGGGCTTCAATGAATGTAAATCGACTATATCTGATAAAGTTAGATGCGGACTCATTTAAATATATGAGAAATGTTGAAATTCGACTTCAAATGAGGAAGATAGACTTTGAAAATTTTCAATCAACACAAAGTGACAAAAGACTTCAATGGGCTTCAATGAATGTAAATCGACGATATCTGACAAAGTTAGATGCGAACTCATTCGAATATATGAGAAATTTTGAAATTCGACTTCAAATGAGGAAGATAGACTTTGAAAATTTTCAATCAACACAAAGTGAGAATCGACTTCAATGGGCTTCAATGGATGTTAATCGACGATATCTGATAAAGTTAGATGCGAACTCATTTAAATATATGAAAAATGTTGAGATTAGACTTCAAATGAGGAAGATAGACTTTGAAAATTTTCAATCAACACAAAGTGACAATCGACTTCAATGGGCTTCAATGAATGTAAATCGACGATATCTGACAAAGTTAGATGCAAACTCATTCAAATATATGAGAAATGTTGAAATTCGACTCCAAATGAGGAAGATAGACTTTGAAAATTTTCAATCAACACAAAGTGAGAATCGACTTCAATGGGCTTCAATGGATGTTAATCGACGATATCTGATAAAGTTAGATGCGAACTCATTTAAATATATGAAAAATGTTGAGATTAGACTTCAAATGGGGAAGATAGACTTTGAAAATTTTCAAAAAACACAAAGTGACAATCGACCTCACTGGGCTTCAATGAATTTAAATCGACGATATCTGACAGAGTCAGATACAAACTCATTCAAATATATAAGAAATGTTGAAATTCGACTTCAAATGAGGAAGATAGACTTTGAAAATTTTCAATCAACACAAAGTGAGAATCGACTTCAATGGGCTTCAATGAATGAAAATCGACGATATCCGACAAAGTTAGATGCAAACTCATTCAAATATATGAGAAATGTTGAAATTCGACTTCAAATGAGGAAGATAGACTTTGAAAATTTTCAATCAACACAAAGTGAGAACCGACTGCAATGGGCTTCAATGAATGTAAATCGACGACATCTGATAGAGTTAGATGCGAACTCATTTAAATATATGAGGAATGTTGAAATTCGACTTCTAATGAGGAAGATAGACTTTGAAAATTTTCAATCAACACAAAGTGAGAATCGACTTCAATGGGCTTCAATGAATGAAAATCGACGATATCTGATAAAGTTAGATGCGAACTCATTTAAATATATGAGAAATGTTGAAATTCGACTTCAAATGAGGAAGATAGACTTTGAAAATTTTCAATCAACACAAAGTGAGAATCGACTTCAATGGGCTTCAAATAATGTAAATCGACGATATCTGACAAAGTTAGATGCAGACTCATTCAAATATATGAGAAATGTTGAAATTCGACTTCAAATGAGGAAGATAGACTTTGATAATCTTCAATCAACACAAAGTGACAATCGACTTCAATGGGCTTCAATGGATGAAAATCGACGATATCTGACAAAGTTAGATGCGAACTCATTTAAATATATGAGGAATGTTGAAATTCGACTTCTAATGAGGAAGATAGACTTTGAAAATTTTCAATCAACACAAAGTGAGAATCGACTTCAATGGGCTTCAATGAATGTAAATCGACTATATCTGATAAAGTTAGATGCGGACTCATTTAAATATATGAGAAATGTTGAAATTCGACTTCAAATGAGGAAGATAGACTTTGAAAATTTTCAATCAACACAAAGTGACAAAAGACTTCAATGGGCTTCAATGAATGTAAATCGACGATATCTGACAAAGTTAGATGCGAACTCATTCGAATATATGAGGAATGTTGAAATTCGACTTCTAATGAGGAAGATAGACTTTGAAAATTTTCAATCAACACAAAGTGAGAATCGACTTCAATGGGCTTCAATGAATGAAAATCGACGATATCTGATAAAGTTAGATGCGAACTCATTTAAATATATGAGAAATGTTGAAATTCGACTTCAAATGAGGAAGATAGACTTTGAAAATTTTCAATCAACACAAAGTGAGAATCGACTTCAATGGGCTTCAAATAATGTAAATCGACGATATCTGACAAAGTTAGATGCAGACTCATTCAAATATATGAGAAATGTTGAAATTCGACTTCAAATGAGGAAGATAGACTTTGATAATCTTCAATCAACACAAAGTGACAATCGACTTCAATGGGCTTCAATGGATGAAAATCGACGATATCTGACAAAGTTAGATGCAAACTCATTCAAATATGTGAGAAATGTTGAAATTCGACTTCAAATGAGGAAGATAGACTTTGAAAATTTTCAATCAACACAAAGTGAGAATCGACTTCAATGGGCTTCAATGAATGTAAATCGACTATATCTGATAAAGTTAGATGCGGACTCATTTAAATATATGAGAAATGTTGAAATTCGACTTCAAATGAGGAAGATAGACTTTGAAAATTTTCAATCAACACAAAGTGAGAATCGACTTCAATGTTCTTCAATGGGAGTAAATCGACGATTGCGGACAAAGTTAGTTGCAAACCCACTCAAATATATAAGAATTGATGAGAATCGACTTCAAATTAGGAAGATAGACTTTGAAAATTTTCAATCAACACAAAGTGACAATCGACTTCAATGGGCTTCAATGGATGAAAATCAACGATATCTGACAAAGTTAGATGCAAATTCATTCAAATATATGAGAAATGTTGGAATTCGACTTCAAATGAGGAACATAGACTTTGAAAATTTTCAATCAACACAAAGTGAGAATCGACTTCAATGGGCTTCAAAGAATGTGAATCGACGATATCTGATAAAGTTAGATGCAAACTCATTCAAATATATGAGAAATGTTGAAATTCGACTTCAAATGAGGAATATAGACTTTGAAAATCTTCAATCAACACAAAGTGACAATCGACTTCAATGGGCTTCAATGGATGAAAATCGACGATATCTGACAAAGTTAGATGCAAACTCATTCAATTATATGAGAAATGTTGAAATTCGACTTCAAATGAGGAAGATAGACTTTGAAAATTTTCAATCAACACAAGGTGAGAATCGACTTCAATGGGCTTCAATGAATGTAAATCGACGATATCTGATAAAGTTAGATGCGAACTCATTTAAATATATGAGAAATGTTGAAATTCGACTTCAAATGAGAAAGATAGACTTTGAAAATTTTCAATCAACACAAAGTGAGAATCGACTTCAATGGGCTTCAATGAATGTAATCGACGATATCTGACAAAGTTAGTTGCAAACTCATTCAAATATATGAAAAATTTTGAAATTCGACTCCAAATGAGGAAGATAGACTTTGAAAATTTTCAATCAACACAAAAGTGAGAATCGACTTCAATGGGCTTCAATGAATGTAAATCGACGATATCTGACGAAGTCAGATACAAACTCATTCAAATATATGAGAAATATTGAAATTCGACTTCAAATGAGGAAGATAGACTTTGAGAATTTTCAATCAACACAAAGTGACAATCGACTTCAATGGGCTTCAATGGATGTAAATCGACTTTATCTGACAAAGTTAGATGCAAATTCATTCAAATATATGAGAAATGTTGAAATTCGACTTCAAATGAGGAAGATAGACTTTGAAAATTTTCAATCAACACAAAGTGAGAATCGACTTCAATGGGCTTCAATGAATGTAAATCGACGATATCTGACAAAGTTAGATGCAAACTCGTTCAAATATATGAGAAATGTTGAAATTCGACATCATATGAGGAAGATAGACTTTGAAAATTTTCAATCAACACAAAGTGACAATCGACTTCAATGGGCTTCAATGGATGGAAATCAACGATATCTGACAAAGTTAGATGCAAATTCATTCAAATATATGAGGAATGTTGAAATTCGACTTCAACTGAGGAAGATAGACTTTGAAAATTTTCAATCAACACAAAAGTGAGATTCGACTTCAATGGGCTTCAATGAATGTAAATCGACGATATCTGACAAAGTCAGATACATACTCATTCAAATATATGAGAAATGTTGAAATTCGACTTCAAATGAGGAAGATAGACTTTGAAAATTTTCAATCAACACAAAGTGAGAATCGACTTCAATGGGCTTCAATGAATGTAAACGACGATATCTGACAAAGTTAGTTGCAAACTCATTCAAATGTATGAAAAATTTTGAAATTCGACTCCAAATGAGGAAGATAGACTTTGAGAATTTTCAATCAACACAAAGTGACAATCGACTTCAATGGGCTTCAATGGATGGAAATCAACGATATCTGACAAAGTTAGATGCAAATTCATTCAAATATATGAGAAATGTTGAAATTCGACTTCAACTGAGGAAGATAGACTTTGAAAATTTTCAATCAACACAAAAGTGAGAATCGACTTCAATGGGCTTCAATGAATGTAAATCGACGATATCTGACAGAGTCAGATACAACCCATTCAAATATATAAGAAATGTTGAAATTCGACTTCAAATGAGGAAGATAGACTTTGAAAATTTTCAATCAACACAAAGTGAGAATCGACTTCAATGTTCTTCAATGGAAGTAAATCGACGATTGCGGACAAAGTTAGTTGCAAACCCACTCAAATATATAAGAATTGATGAGAATCGACTTCAAATTAGGAAGATAGACTTTGAAAATTTTCAATCAACACAAAGTGACAATCGACTTCAATGGGCTTCAATGGATGAAAATCAACGATATCTGACAAAGTTAGATGCAAATTCATTCAAATATATGAGAAATGTTGGAATTCGACTTCAAATGAGGAACATAGACTTTGAAAATTTTCAATCAACACAAAGTGAGAATCGACTTCAATGGGCTTCAAAGAATGTGAATCGACGATATCTGATAAAGTTAGATGCAAACTCATTCAATTATATGAGAAATGTTGAAATTCGACTTCAAATGAGGAAGATAGACTTTGAAAATTTTCAATCAACACAAAGTGAGAATCGACTTCAATGGGCTTCAATGAATGTAAATCGACGATATCTGACAAAGTTAGATGCAAACTCGTTCAAATATATCAGAAATGTTGAAATTCGACATCATATGAGGAAGATAGACTTTGAAAATTTTCAATCAACACAAAGTGACAATCGACTTCAATGGGCTTCAATGGATGGAAATCAACGATATCTGACAAAGTTAGATGCAAATTCATTCAAATATATGAGAAATGTTGAAATTCGACTTCAACTGAGGAAGATAGACTTTGAAAATTTTCAATCAACACAAAAGTGAGATTCGACTTCAATGGGCTTCAATGAATGTAAATCGACGATATCTGACAAAGTCAGATACATACTCATTCAAATATATGAGAAATGTTGAAATTCGACTTCAAATGAGGAAGATAGACTTTGAAAATTTTCAATCAACACAAAGTGAGAATCGACTTCAATGGGCTTCAATGAATGTAAACGACGATATCTGACAAAGTTAGTTGCAAACTCATTCAAATGTATGAAAAATTTTGAAATTCGACTCCAAATGAGGAAGATAGACTTTGAGAATTTTCAATCAACACAAAGTGACAATCGACTTCAATGGGCTTCAATGGATGGAAATCAACGATATCTGACAAAGTTAGATGCAAATTCATTCAAATATATGAGAAATGTTGAAATTCGACTTCAACTGAGGAAGATAGACTTTGAAAATTTTCAATCAACACAAAAGTGAGAATCGACTTCAATGGGCTTCAATGAATGTAAATCGACGATATCTGACAGAGTCAGATACAAACCCATTCAAATATATAAGAAATGTTGAAATTCGACTTCAAATGAGGAAGATAGACTTTGAAAATTTTCAATCAACACAAAGTGAGAATCGACTTCAATGTTCTTCAATGGAAGTAAATCGACGATTGCGGACAAAGTTAGTTGCAAACCCACTCAAATATATAAGAATTGATGAGAATCGACTTCAAATTAGGAAGATAGACTTTGAAAATTTTCAATCAACACAAAGTGACAATCGACTTCAATGGGCTTCAATGGATGAAAATCAACGATATCTGACAAAGTTAGATGCAAATTCATTCAAATATATGAGAAATGTTGGAATTCGACTTCAAATGAGGAACATAGACTTTGAAAATTTTCAATCAACACAAAGTGAGAATCGACTTCAATGGGCTTCAAAGAATGTGAATCGACGATATCTGATAAAGTTAGATGCAAACTCATTCAATTATATGAGAAATGTTGAAATTCGACTTCAAATGAGGAAGATAGACTTTGAAAATTTTCAATCAACACAAAGTGAGAATCGACTTCAATGGGCTTCAATGAATGTAAATCGACGATATCTGACAAAGTTAGATGCAAATTCATTCAAATATATGAGAAATGTTGAAATTCGACTTCAACTGAGGAAGATAGACTTTGAAAATTTTCAATCAACACAAAAGTGAGAATCGACTTCAAAGGGCTTCAATGAATGTAAATCGACGATATCTGACAGAGTCAGATACAAACTCATTCAAATATATAAGAAATGTTGAAATTCGACTTCAAATGAGGAAGATAGACTTTGAAAATTTTCAATCAACACAAAGTGAGAATCGACTTCAATGTTCTTCAATGGAAGTAAATCGACGATTGCGGACAAAGTTAGTTGCAAACGCACTCAAATATATAAGAATTGATGAGAATCGACTTCAAATTAGGAAGATAGACTTTGAAAATTTTCAATCAACACAAAGTGACAATCGACTTCAATGGGCTTCAATGGATGAAAATCAACGATATCTGACAAAGTTAGATGCAAATTCATTCAAATATATGAGAAATGTTGGAATTCGACTTCAAATGAGGAACATAGACTTTGAAAATTTTCAATCAACACAAAGTGAGAATCGACTTCAATGGGCTTCAAAGAATGTGAATCGACGATATCTGATAAAGTTAGATGCAAACTCATTCAATTATATGAGAAATGTTGAAATTCGACTTCAAATGAGGAATATAGACTTTGAAAATCTTCAATCAACACAAAGTGACAATCGACTTCAATGGGCTTCAATGAATGTAATCGACGATATCTGACAAAGTTAGTTGCAAACTCATTCAAATATATGAAAAATTTTGAAATTCGACTCCAAATGAGGAAGATAGACTTTGAAAATTTTCAATCAACACAAAAGTGAGAATCGACTTCAATGGGCTTCAATGAATGTAAATCGACGATATCTGACAAAGTCAGATACAAACTCATTCAAATATATGAGAAATGTTGAAATTCGACTTCAAATGAGGAAGATAGACTTTGAGAATTTTCAATCAACACAAAGTGACAATCGACTTCAATGGGCTTCAATGGATGTAAATCGACTTTATCTGACAAAGTTAGATGCAAATTCATTCAAATATATGAGAAATGTTGAAATTCGACTTCAAATGAGGAAGATAGACTTTGAAAATTTTCAATCAACACAAAGTGACAATCGACTTCAATGGGCTTCAATGGATGGAAATCAACGATATCTGACAAAGTTAGATGCAAATTCATTCAAATATATGAGAAATGTTGAAATTCGACATCAACTGAGGAAGATAGACTTTGAAAATTTTCAATCAACACAAAAGTGAGATTCGACTTCAATGGGCTTCAATGAATGTAAATCGACGATATCTGACAAAGTCAGATACATACTCATTCAAATATATGAGAAATGTTGAAATTCGACTTCAAATGAGGAAGATAGACTTTGAAAATTTTCAATCAACACAAAGTGAGAATCGACTTCAATGGGCTTCAATGAATGTAAACGACGATATCTGACAAAGTTAGTTGCAAACTCATTCAAATATATGAAAAATTTTGAAATTCGACTCCAAATGAGGAAGATAGACTTTGAGAATTTTCAATCAACACAAAGTGACAATCGACTTCAATGGGCTTCAATGAATGTAAATCGAGGATATCTGACAAAGTCAGATACAAACCCATTCAAATATATAAGAAATGTTGAAATTCGACTTCAAATGAGGAAGATAGACTTTGAAAATTTTCAATGAACACAAAGTGAGAATCGACTTCAATGTTCTTCAATGGAAGTGAATCGACGATTGCGGACAAAGTTAGTTGCAAACCCACTCAAATATATAAGAATTGATGAGAATCGACTCCAAATTAGGAAGATAGACTTAGAAAATTTTCAATCAACACAAAGTGACAATCGACTTCAATGGGGTTCAATGGATGAAAATCAACGATATCTGACAAAGTTAGATGCAAATTCATTCAAATATATGAGAAATGTTGAAATTCGACTTCAAATGAGGAAGATAGACTTTGAAAATTTTCAATCAACACAAAAGTGAGAATCGACTTCAATGGGCTTCAATGAATGTAAATCGACGATATCTGACAAAGTCAGATACAAACTCATTCAAATATATGAGAAATGTTGAAATTCGACTTCAAATGAGGAAGATAGACTTTGAAAATTTTCAATCAACTCAAAGTGAGAATCGATTTCAATGGGCTTCAATGAATGTAAACGACGATATCTGACAAAGTTAGTTGCAAACTCCTTCAAATATATGAAAAATTTTGAAATTCGACTCCAAATGAGGAAGATAGACTTTGAAAATTTTCAATCAACACAAAAGTGAGAATCGACTTCAATGGGCTTCAATGAATGGAAATCGACGATATCTGACAAAGTCAGATACAAACTCATTCAAATATATGAGAAATGTTGAAATTCGACTTCAAATGAGGAAGATAGACTTTGAAAATTTTCAATCAACACAAAGTGACAATCGACTTCAATGGGCTTCAATGGATGAAAATCGACGATATCTGACAAAGTTAGATGCAAACTCATTCAATTATATGAGAAATGTTGAAATTCGACTTCAAATGAGGAAGATAGACTTTGAAAATTTTCAATCAACACAAGGTGAGAATCGTCTTCAATGTTCTTCAATGGAAGTAAATCGACGATTGCGGACAAAGTTAGTTGCAAACCCACTCAAATATATAAGAATTGATGAGAATCGACTTCAAATTAGGAAGATAGACTTTGAAAATTTTCAATCAACACAAAGTGACAATCGACTTCAATGGGCTTCAATGGATGAAAATCAACGATATCTGACAAAGTTAGATGCAAATTCATTCAAATATATGAGAAATGTTGAAATTCGACTTCAAATGAGGAAGATAGACTTTGAAAATTTTCAATCAACACAAAGTGAGAATCGACTTCAATGGGCTTCAAAGAATGTGAATCGACGATATCTGACAAAGTTAGATGCAAACTCATTCAAATATATGAGAAATGTTGAAATTCGACTTCAAATGAGGAATATAGACTTTGAGAATCTTCAATCAACACAAAGTGACAATCGACTTCAATGGGCTTCAATGGATGAAAATCGACGATATCTGACAAAGTTAGATGGAAACTCATTCAATTATATGAGAAATGTTGAAATTTGACTTCAAATGAGGAAGATAGACTTTGAAAATTTTCAATCAACACAAAAGTGAGAATCGACCTCAATGGGCTTCAAAGAATGTAAATCGACGATATCTGACAAATTCAGATACAAACTCATTCAAATATATGAGAAATGTTGAAATTCGACTTCAAATGAGGAAGAAAGACTTTGAGAATTTTCAATCAACACAAAGTGACAATCGACTTCAATGGGCTTCAATGGATGTAAGTCGACTTTATCTGACAAAGTTAGATGCAAACTCATTCAAATATATAATAAATGTTGAAATTCGATTTCAAATGGGGAAGATAGACTTTGAAAATTTTCAAAAAACACAAAGTGACAATCGACCTCACTGGGCTTCAATGAATGTAAATCGACGATATCTGACAGAGTCAGATACAAACTCATTCAAATATATAAGAAATTTTGAAATTCGACTTCAAATGAGGAAGATAGACTTTGAAAATTTTCAATCAACACAAAGTGAGAATCGACTTCAATGTTCTTCAATGGAAGTAAATCGACGATTGCGGACAAAGTTAGTTGCAAACCCACTCAAATATATAAGAATTGATGAGAATCGACTTCAAATTAGGAAGATAGACTTTGAAAATTTTCAATCAACACAAAGTGAAAATCGACTTCAATGGGCTTCAATGGATGAAAATCAACGATATCTGACAAAGTTAGATGCAAATTCATTCAAATATATGAGAAATGTTGGAATTCGACTTCAAATGAGGAACATAGACTTTGAAAATTTTCAATCAACACAAAGTGAGAATCGACTTCAATGGGCTTCAAAGAATGTGAATCGACGATATCTGAGAAAGTTAGATGCAAACTCATTCAAATATATGAGAAATGTTGAAATTCGACTCCAAATGAGGAATATAGACTTTGAAAATCTTCAATCAACACAAAGTGACAATCGACTTCAATGGGCTTCAATGGATGAAAATCGACGATATCTGACAAAGTTAGATGCAAACTCATTTAAATATATGAGAAATGTTGAAATTCGACTTCAAATGAGGAAGATAGACTTTGAAAATTTTCAATCAACACAAAGTGAGAATCGACTTCAATGGGCTTCAATGAATGTAAACGACGATATCTGACAAAGTTAGTTGCAATCTCATTCAAATATATGAAAAATTTTGAAATTCGACTCCAAATGAGGAAGATAGACTTTGAAAATTTCCAATCAACACAAAAGTGAGAATCGACTTCAATGGGCTTCAATGAATGTAAATCGACGATATCTGACAAAGTCAGATACAAACTCATTCAAATATATGAGAAATGTTGAAATTCGACTTCAAATGAGGAAGATAGACTTTGAGAATTTTCAATCAACACAAAGTGAGAATCGACTTCAATGGGCTTCAAAGAATGTGAATCGACGATATCTGATAAAGTTAGATGCAAACTCATTCAAATATATGAGAAATGTTGAAATTCGACTTCAAATGAGGAATATAGACTTTGAAAATCTTCAATCAACACAAAGTGACAATCGACTTCAATGGGCTTCAATGGATGAAAATCGACGATATCTGACAAAGTTAGATGCAAACTCATTCAATTATATGAGAAATGTTGAGATTCGACTTCAAATGAGGAAGATAGACTTTGAAAATTTTCAATCAACACAAGGTGAGAATCGACTTCAATGGGCTTCAATGAATGTAAATCGACGATATCTGATAAAGTTAGATGCGAACTCATTTAAATATATGAGAAATGTTGAAATTCGACTTCAAATGAGGAAGATAGACTTTGAAAATTTTCAATCAACACAAAGTGAGAATCGACTTCAATGGGCTTCAATGAATGTAAACGACGATATCTGACAAAGTTAGTTGCAAACTCATTCAAATATATGAAAAATTTTGAAATTCGACTCCAAATGAGGAAGATAGACTTTGAAAATTTTCAATCAACACAAAAGTGAGAATCGACTTCAATGGGCTTCAATGAATGTAAATCGACGATATCTGACAAAGTCAGATACAAACTCATTCAAATATATGAGAAATGTTGAAATTCGACTTCAAATGAGGAAGATAGACTTTGAGAATTTTCAATCAACACAAAGTGACAATCGACTTCAATGGGCTTCAATAGATGTAAATCGACTTTATCTGACAAAGTTAGATGCAAATTCATTCAAATATATGAGAAATGTTGAAATTCGACTTCAAATGAGGAAGATAGACTTTGAAAATTTTCAATCAACACAAAGTGAGAATCGACTTCAATGGGCTTCAATGAATGTAAATCGACGATATCTGACAAAGTTAGATGCAAACTCATTCAAATATATGAGAAATGTTGAAATTCGACATCATATGAGGAAGATAGACTTTGAAAATTTTCAATCAACACAAAGTGAGAATCGACTTCAATGTTCTTCAATGGAAGTAAATCGACGATTTCGGACAAAGTTACTTGCAAACCCACTCAAATATATAAGAATTGATGAGAATCGACTCCAAATTAGGAAGATAGACTTTGAAAATTTTCAATCAACACAAAGTGACAATCGACTTCAATGGGCTTCAATGGATGAAAATCAACGATATCTGACAAAGTTAGATGCAAATTCATTCAAATATATGAGAAATGTTGAAATTCGACTTCAAATGAGGAAGATAGACTTTGAAAATTTTCAATCAACACAAAAGTGAGATTCGACTTCAATGGGCTTCAATGAATGTAAATCGACGATATCTGACAAAGTCAGATACATACTCATTCAAATATATGAGAAATGTTGAAATTCGACTTCAAATGAGGAAGATAGACTTTGAAAATTTTCAATCAACACAAAGTGAGAATCGACTTCAATGGGCTTCAATGAATGTAAACGACGATATCTGACAAAGTTAGTTGCAAACTCATTCAAATATATGAAAAATTTTGAAATTCGACTCCAAATGAGGAAGATAAACTTTGAGAATTTTCAATCAACACAAAGTGACAATCGACTTCAATGGGCTTCAATGAATGTAAATCGAGGATATCTGACAAAGTCAGATACAAACTCATTCAAATATATAAGAAATGTTGAAATTCGACTTCAAATGAGGAAGATAGACTTTGAAAATTTTCAATCAACACAAAAGTGAGAATCGACTTCAATGGGCTTCAATGAATGTAAATCGACGATTGCGGACAAAGTTAGTTGCAAACCCACTCAAATATATAAGAATTGATGAGAATCGACTTCAAATTAGGAAGATAGACTTTGAAAATTTTCAATCAACACAAAGTGACAATCGACTTCAATGGGCTTCAATGGATGAAAATCAACGATATCTGACAAAGTTAGATGCAAATTCATTCAAATATATGAGAAATGTTGGAATTCGACTTCAAATGAGGAACATAGACTTTGAAAATTTTCAATCAACACAAAGTGAGAATCGACTTCAATGGGCTTCAAAGAATGTGAATCGACGATATCTGATAAAGTTAGATGCAAACTCATTCAAATATATGAGAAATGTTGAAATTCGACTTCAAATGAGGAATATAGACTTTGAAAATCTTCAATCAACACAAAGTGACAATCGACTTCAATGGGCTTCAATGGATGAAAATCGACGATATCTGACAAAGTTAGATGCAAACTCATTCAATTATATGAGAAATGTTGAAATTCGACTTCAAATGAGGAAGATAGACTTTGAAAATTTTCAATCAACACAAGGTGAGAATCGACTTCAATGGGCTTCAATGAATGTAAATCGACGATATCTGATAAAGTTAGATGCGAACTCATTCAAATATATGAAAAATTTTGAAATTCGACTCCAAATGAGGAAGATAGACTTTGAAAATTTTCAATCAACACAAAAGTGAGAATCGACTTCAATGGGCTTCAATGAATGTAAATCGACGATATCTGACAAAGTCAGATACAAACTCATTCAAATATATGAGAAATGTTGAAATTCGACTTCAAATGAGGAAGATAGACTTTGAGAATTTTCAATCAACACAAAGTGACAATCGACTTCAATGGGCTTCAATGGATGTAAATCGACGATATCTGACAAAGTTAGATGCAAACTCATTCAAATATATGAGAAATGTTGAAATTCGACATCATATGAGGAAGATAGACTTTGAAAATTTTCAATCAACACAAAGTGAGAATCGACTTCAATGTTCTTCAATGGAAGTAAATCGACGATTTCGGACAAAGTTACTTGCAAACCCACTCAAATATATAAGAATTGATGAGAATCGTCTCCAAATTAGGAAGATAGACTTTGAAAATTTTCAATCAACACAAAGTGACAATCGACTTCAATGGGCTTCAATGGATGAAAATCAACGATATCTGACAAAGTTAGATGCAAATTCATTCAAATATATGAGAAATGTTGAAATTCGACTTCAAATGAGGAAGATAGACTTTGAAAATTTTCAATCAACACAAGGTGAGAATCGACTTCAATGGGCTTCAATGAATGTAAATCGACGATATCTGATAAAGTTAGATGCGAACTCATTCAAATATATGAAAAATTTTGAAATTCGACTCCAAATGAGGAAGATAGACTTTGAAAATTTTCAATCAACACAAAAGTGAGAATCGACTTCAATGGGCTTCAATGAATGTAAATCGACGATATCTGACAAAGTCAGATACAAACTCATTCAAATATATGAGAAATGTTGAAATTCGACTTCAAATGAGGAAGATAGACTTTGAGAATTTTCAATCAACACAAAGTGACAATCGACATCAATGGGCTTCAATGGATGTAAATCGACGATATCTGACAAAGTTAGATGCAAACTCATTCAAATATATGAGAAATGTTGAAATTCGACATCATATGAGGAAGATAGACTTTGAAAATTTTCAATCAACACAAAGTGAGAATCGACTTCAATGTTCTTCAATGGAAGTAAATCGACGATTTCGGACAAAGTTACTTGCAAACCCACTCAAATATATAAGAATTGATGAGAATCGTCTCCAAATTAGGAAGATAGACTTTGAAAATTTTCAATCAACACAAAGTGACAATCGACTTCAATGGGCTTCAATGGATGAAAATCAACGATATCTGACAAAGTTAGATGCAAATTCATTCAAATATATGAGAAATGTTGAAATTCGACTTCAAATGAGGAAGATAGACTTTGAAAATTTTCAATCAACACAAAAGTGAGATTCGACTTCAATGGGCTTCAATGAATGTAAATCGACGATATCTGACAAAGTTAGATGCAAACTCATTTAAATATATGAGAAATGTTGAAATTCGACTTCAAATGAGGAAGATAGACTTTGAAAATTTTCAATCAACACAAAGTGACAATCGACTTCAATGGGCTTCAATGAATGTAAATCGAGGATATCTGACAAAGTCAGATACAAACTCATCCAAATATATAAGAAATGTTGAAATTCGACTTCAAATGAGGAAGATAGACTTTGAAAATTTTCAATCAACACAAAAGTGAGAATCGACTTCAATGGGCTTCAATGAATGTAAATCGACGATTGCGGACAAAGTTAGTTGCAAACCCACTCAAATATATAAGAATTGATGAGAATCGACTTCAAATTAGGAAGATAGACTTTGAAAATTTTCAATCAACACAAAGTGAGAATCGACTTCAATGTTCTTCAATGGAAGTAAATCGACGATTTCGGACAAAGTTACTTGCAAACCCACTCAAATATATAAGAATTGATGAGAATCGTCTCCAAATTAGGAAGATAGACTTTGAAAATTTTCAATCAACACAAAGTGACAATCGACTTCAATGGGCTTCAATGGATGAAAATCAACGATATCTGACAAAGTTAGATGCAAATTCATTCAAATATATGAGAAATGTTGAAATTCGACTTCAAATGAGGAAGATAGACTTTGAAAATTTTCAATCAACACAAAAGGGAGATTCGACTTCAATGGGCTTCAATGAATGTAAATCGACGATATCTGACAAAGTTAGATGCAAACTCATTTAAATATATGAGAAATGTTGAAATTCGACTTCAAATGAGGAAGATAGACTTTGAAAATTTTCAATCAACACAAAGTGAGAATCGACTTCAATGGGCTTCAATGAATGTAAACGACGATATCTGACAAAGTTAGTTGCAATCTCATTCAAATATATGAAAAATTTTGAAATTCGACTCCAAATGAGGAAGATAGACTTTGAAAATTTCCAATCAACACAAAAGTGAGAATCGACTTCAATGGGCTTCAATGAATGTAAATCGACGATATCTGACAAAGTCAGATACAAACTCATTCAAATATATGAGAAATGTTGAAATTCGACTTCAAATGAGGAAGATAGACTTTGAGAATTTTCAATCAACACAAAGTGAGAATCGACTTCAATGGGCTTCAAAGAATGTGAATCGACGATATCTGATAAAGTTAGATGCAAACTCATTCAAATATATGAGAAATGTTGAAATTCGACTTCAAATGAGGAATATAGACTTTGAAAATCTTCAATCAACACAAAGTGACAATCGACTTCAATGGGCTTCAATGGATGAAAATCGACGATATCTGACAAAGTTAGATGCAAACTCATTCAATTATATGAGAAATGTTGAGATTCGACTTCAAATGAGGAAGATAGACTTTGAAAATTTTCAATCAACACAAAGTGAGAATCGACTTCAATGGGCTTCAAAGAATGTGAATCGACGATATCTGATAAAGTTAGATGCAAACTCATTCAATTATATGAGAAATGTTGAAATTCGACTTCAAATGAGGAAGATAGACTTTGAAAATTTTCAATCAACACAAGGTGAGAATCGACTTCAATGGGCTTCAATGAATGTAAATCGACGATATCTGATAAAGTTAGATGCGAACTCATTCAAATATATGAGAAATGTTGAAATTCGACATCATATGAGGAAGATAGACTTTGAAAATTTTCAATCAACACAAAGTGAGAATCGACTTCAATGTTCTTCAATGGAAGTAAATCGACGATTTCGGACAAAGTTAGATGCAAATTCATTCAAATATATGAGAAATGTTGAAATTCGACTTCAAATGAGGAAGATAGACTTTGAAAATTTTCAATCAACACAAAAGTGACAATCGACTTCAATGGGCTTCAATGAATGTAAATCGAGGATATCTGACAAAGTTAGATGCAAACTCATTCAAATATATAAGAAATGTTGAAATTCGACTTCAAATGAGGAAGATAGACTTTGAAAATTTTCAATCAACACAAAAGTGAGAATCGACTTCAATGGGCTTCAATGAATGTAAATCGACGATTGCGGACAAAGTTAGTTGCAAACCCACTCAAATATATAAGAATTGATGAGAATCGACTTCAAATTAGGAAGATAGACTTTGAAAATTTTCAATCAACACAAAGTGACAATCGACTTCAATGGGCTTCAATGGATGAAAATCAACGATATCTGACAAAGTTAGATGCAAATTCATTCAAATATATGAGAAATGTTGGAATTCGACTTCAAATGAGGAACATAGACTTTGAAAATTTTCAATCAACACAAAGTGAGAATCGACTTCAATGGGCTTCAAAGAATGTGAATCGACGATATCTGATAAAGTTAGATGCAAACTCATTCAAATATATGAGAAATGTTGAAATTCGACTTCAAATGAGGAATATAGACTTTGAAAATCTTCAATCAACACAAAGTGACAATCGACTTCAATGGGCTTCAATGGATGAAAATCGACGATATCTGACAAAGTTAGATGCAAACTCATTCAATTATATGAGAAATGTTGAAATTCGACTTCAAATGAGGAAGATAGACTTTGAAAATTTTCAATCAACACAAGGTGAGAATCGACTTCAATGGGCTTCAATGAATGTAAATCGACGATATCTGATAAAGTTAGATGCGAACTCATTCAAATATATGAAAAATTTTGAAATTCGACTCCAAATGAGGAAGATAGACTTTGAAAATTTTCAATCAACACAAAAGTGAGAATCGACTTCAATGGGCTTCAATGAATGTAAATCGACGATATCTGACAAAGTCAGATACAAACTCATTCAAATATATGAGAAATGTTGAAATTCGACTTCAAATGAGGAAGATAGACTTTGAGAATTTTCAATCAACACAAAGTGACAATCGACTTCAATGGGCTTCAATGGATGTAAATCGACGATATCTGACAAAGTTAGATGCAAACTCATTCAAATATATGAGAAATGTTGAAATTCGACATCATATGAGGAAGATAGACTTTGAAAATTTTCAATCAACACAAAGTGAGAATCGACTTCAATGTTCTTCAATGGAAGTAAATCGACGATTTCGGACAAAGTTACTTGCAAACCCACTCAAATATATAAGAATTGATGAGAATCGTCTCCAAATTAGGAAGATAGACTTTGAAAATTTTCAATCAACACAAAGTGACAATCGACTTCAATGGGCTTCAATGGATGAAAATCAACGATATCTGACAAAGTTAGATGCAAATTCATTCAAATATATGAGAAATGTTGAAATTCGACTTCAAATGAGGAAGATAGACTTTGAAAATTTTCAATCAACACAAAAGTGAGATTCGACTTCAATGGGCTTCAATGAATGTAAATCGACGATATCTGACAAAGTTAGATGCAAACTCATTTAAATATATGAGAAATGTTGAAATTCGACTTCAAATGAGGAAGATAGACTTTGAAAATTTTCAATCAACACAAAGTGAGAATCGACTTCAATGGGCTTCAATGAATGTAAATCGACGATATCTGACAAAGTCAGATACAAACTCATTCAAATATATGAGAAATGTTGAAATTCGACTTCAAATGAGGAAGATAGACTTTGAGAATTTTCAATCAACACAAAGTGACAATCGACATCAATGGGCTTCAATGGATGTAAATCGACGATATCTGACAAAGTTAGATGCAAACTCATTCAAATATATGAGAAATGTTGAAATTCGACATCATATGAGGAAGATAGACTTTGAAAATTTTCAATCAACACAAAGTGAGAATCGACTTCAATGTTCTTCAATGGAAGTAAATCGACGATTTCGGACAAAGTTACTTGCAAACCCACTCAAATATATAAGAATTGATGAGAATCGTCTCCAAATTAGGAAGATAGACTTTGAAAATTTTCAATCAACACAAAGTGACAATCGACTTCAATGGGCTTCAATGGATGAAAATCAACGATATCTGACAAAGTTAGATGCAAATTCATTCAAATATATGAGAAATGTTGAAATTCGACTTCAAATGAGGAAGATAGACTTTGAAAATTTTCAATCAACACAAAAGTGAGATTCGACTTCAATGGGCTTCAATGAATGTAAATCGACGATATCTGACAAAGTTAGATGCAAACTCATTTAAATATATGAGAAATGTTGAAATTCGACTTCAAATGAGGAAGATAGACTTTGAAAATTTTCAATCAACACAAAGTGAGAATCGACTTCAATGGGCTTCAATGAATGTAAACGACGATATCTGACAAAGTTAGTTGCAATCTCATTCAAATATATGAAAAATTTTGAAATTCGACTCCAAATGAGGAAGATAGACTTTGAAAATTTCCAATCAACACAAAAGTGAGAATCGACTTCAATGGGCTTCAATGAATGTAAATCGACGATATCTGACAAAGTCAGATACAAACTCATTCAAATATATGAGAAATGTTGAAATTCGACTTCAAATGAGGAAGATAGACTTTGAGAATTTTCAATCAACACAAAGTGAGAATCGACTTCAATGGGCTTCAAAGAATGTGAATCGACGATATCTGATAAAGTTAGATGCAAACTCATTCAAATATATGAGAAATGTTGAAATTCGACTTCAAATGAGGAATATAGACTTTGAAAATCTTCAATCAACACAAAGTGACAATCGACTTCAATGGGCTTCAATGGATGAAAATCGACGATATCTGACAAAGTTAGATGCAAACTCATTCAATTATATGAGAAATGTTGAGATTCGACTTCAAATGAGGAAGATAGACTTTGAAAATTTTCAATCAACACAAAGTGAGAATCGACTTCAATGGGCTTCAAAGAATGTGAATCGACGATATCTGATAAAGTTAGATGCAAACTCATTCAAATATATGAGAAATGTTGAAATTCGACTTCAAATGAGGAATATAGACTTTGAAAATCTTCAATCAACACAAAGTGACAATCGACTTCAATGGGCTTCAATGGATGAAAATCGACGATATCTGACAAAGTTAGATGCAAACTCATTCAATTATATGAGAAATGTTGAAATTCGACTTCAAATGAGGAAGATAGACTTTGAAAATTTTCAATCAACACAAGGTGAGAATCGACTTCAATGGGCTTCAATGAATGTAAATCGACGATATCTGATAAAGTTAGATGCGAACTCATTCAAATATATGAAAAATTTTGAAATTCGACTCCAAATGAGGAAGATAGACTTTGAAAATTTTCAATCAACACAAAAGTGAGAATCGACTTCAATGGGCTTCAATGAATGTAAATCGACGATATCTGACAAAGTCAGATACAAACTCATTCAAATATATGAGAAATGTTGAAATTCGACTTCAAATGAGGAAGATAGACTTTGAGAATTTTCAATCAACACAAAGTGACAATCGACTTCAATGGGCTTCAATGGATGTAAATCGACGATATCTGACAAAGTTAGATGCAAACTCATTCAAATATATGAGAAATGTTGAAATTCGACATCATATGAGGAAGATAGACTTTGAAAATTTTCAATCAACACAAAGTGAGAATCGACTTCAATGTTCTTCAATGGAAGTAAATCGACGATTTCGGACAAAGTTACTTGCAAACCCACTCAAATATATAAGAATTGATGAGAATCGTCTCCAAATTAGGAAGATAGACTTTGAAAATTTTCAATCAACACAAAGTGACAATCGACTTCAATGGGCTTCAATGGATGAAAATCAACGATATCTGACAAAGTTAGATGCAAATTCATTCAAATATATGAGAAATGTTGAAATTCGACTTCAAATGAGGAAGATAGACTTTGAAAATTTTCAATCAACACAAAAGTGAGATTCGACTTCAATGGGCTTCAATGAATGTAAATCGACGATATCTGACAAAGTTAGATGCAAACTCATTTAAATATATGAGAAATGTTGAAATTCGACTTCAAATGAGGAAGATAGACTTTGAAAATTTTCAATCAACACAAAGTGAGAATCGACTTCAATGGGCTTCAATGAATGTAAACGACGATATCTGACAAAGTTAGTTGCAATCTCATTCAAATATATGAAAAATTTTGAAATTCGACTCCAAATGAGGAAGATAGACTTTGAAAATTTCCAATCAACACAAAAGTGAGAATCGACTTCAATGGGCTTCAATGAATGTAAATCGACTATATCTGACAAAGTCAGATACAAACTCATTCAAATATATGAGAAATGTTGAAATTCGACTTCAAATGAGGAAGATAGACTTTGAGAATTTTCAATCAACACAAAGTGAGAATCGACTTCAATGGGCTTCAAAGAATGTGAATCGACGATATCTGATAAAGTTAGATGCAAACTCATTCAAATATATGAGAAATGTTGAAATTCGACTTCAAATGAGGAATATAGACTTTGAAAATCTTCAATCAACACAAAGTGACAATCGACTTCAATGGGCTTCAATGGATGAAAATCGACGATATCTGACAAAGTTAGATGCAAACTCATTCAATTATATGAGAAATGTTGAGATTCGACTTCAAATGAGGAAGATAGACTTTGAAAATTTTCAATCAACACAAGGTGAGAATCGACTTCAATGGGCTTCAATGAATGTAAATCGACGATATCTGATAAAGTTAGATGCGAACTCATTTAAATATATGAGAAATGTTGAAATTCGACTTCAAATGAGGAAGATAGACTTTGAAAATTTTCAATCAACACAAAGTGAGAATCGACTTCAATGGGCTTCAATGAATGTAAACGACGATATCTGACAAAGTTAGTTGCAAACTCATTCAAATATATGAAAAATTTTGAAATTCGACTCCAAATGAGGAAGATAGACTTTGAAAATTTTCAATCAACACAAAAGTGAGAATCGACTTCAATGGGCTTCAATGAATGTAAATCGACGATATCTGACAAAGTCAGATACAAACTCATTCAAATATATGAGAAATGTTGAAATTCGACTTCAAATGAGGAAGATAGACTTTGAGAATTTTCAATCAACACAAAGTGACAATCGACTTCAATGGGCTTCAATAGATGTAAATCGACTTTATCTGACAAAGTTAGATGCAAATTCATTCAAATATATGAGAAATGTTGAAATTCGACTTCAAATGAGGAAGATAGACTTTGAAAATTTTCAATCAACACAAAGTGAGAATCGACTTCAATGGGCTTCAATGAATGTAAATCGACGATATCTGACAAAGTTAGATGCAAACTCATTCAAATATATGAGAAATGTTGAAATTCGACATCATATGAGGAAGATAGACTTTGAAAATTTTCAATCAACACAAAGTGAGAATCGACTTCAATGTTCTTCAATGGAAGTAAATCGACGATTTCGGACAAAGTTACTTGCAAACCCACTCAAATATATAAGAATTGATGAGAATCGACTCCAAATTAGGAAGATAGACTTTGAAAATTTTCAATCAACACAAAGTGACAATCGACTTCAATGGGCTTCAATGGATGAAAATCAACGATATCTGACAAAGTTAGATGCAAATTCATTCAAATATATGAGAAATGTTGAAATTCGACTTCAAATGAGGAAGATAGACTTTGAAAATTTTCAATCAACACAAAAGTGAGATTCGACTTCAATGGGCTTCAATGAATGTAAATCGACGATATCTGACAAAGTCAGATACATACTCATTCAAATATATGAGAAATGTTGAAATTCGACTTCAAATGAGGAAGATAGACTTTGAAAATTTTCAATCAACACAAAGTGAGAATCGACTTCAATGGGCTTCAATGAATGTAAACGACGATATCTGACAAAGTTAGTTGCAAACTCATTCAAATATATGAAAAATTTTGAAATTCGACTCCAAATGAGGAAGATAAACTTTGAGAATTTTCAATCAACACAAAGTGACAATCGACTTCAATGGGCTTCAATGAATGTAAATCGAGGATATCTGACAAAGTCAGATACAAACTCATTCAAATATATAAGAAATGTTGAAACTCGACTTCAAATGAGGAAGATAGACTTTGAAAATTTTCAATCAACACAAAAGTGAGAATCGACTTCAATGGGCTTCAATGAATGTAAATCGACGATTGCGGACAAAGTTAGTTGCAAACCCACTCAAATATATAAGAATTGATGAGAATCGACTTCAAATTAGGAAGATAGACTTTGAAAATTTTCAATCAACACAAAGTGACAATCGACTTCAATGGGCTTCAATGGATGAAAATCAACGATATCTGACAAAGTTAGATGCAAATTCATTCAAATATATGAGAAATGTTGGAATTCGACTTCAAATGAGGAACATAGACTTTGAAAATTTTCAATCAACACAAAGTGAGAATCGACTTCAATGGGCTTCAAAGAATATGAATCGACGATATCTGATAAAGTTAGATGCAAACTCATTCAAATATATGAGAAATGTTGAAATTCGACTTCAAATGAGGAATATAGACTTTGAAAATCTTCAATCAACACAAAGTGACAATCGACTTCAATGGGCTTCAATGGATGAAAATCAACGATATCTGACAAAGTTAGATGCAAATTCATTCAAATATATGAGAAATGTTGAAATTCGACTTCAAATGAGGAAGATAGACTTTGAAAATTTTCAATCAACACAAAAGTGAGATTCGACTTCAATGGGCTTCAATGAATGTAAATCGACGATATCTGACAAAGTTAGATGCAAACTCATTTAAATATATGAGAAATGTTGAAATTCGACTTCAAATGAGGAAGATAGACTTTGAAAATTTTCAATCAACACAAAGTGAGAATCGACTTCAATGGGCTTCAATGAATGTAAACGACGATATCTGACAAAGTTAGTTGCAATCTCATTCAAATATATGAAAAATTTTGAAATTCGACTCCAAATGAGGAAGATAGACTTTGAAAATTTCCAATCGACACAAAAGTGAGAATCGACTTCAATGGGCTTCAATGAATGTAAATCGACGATATCTGACAAAGTCAGATACAAACTCATTCAAATATATGAGAAATGTTGAAATTCGACTTCAAATGAGGAAGATAGACTTTGAGAATTTTCAATCAACACAAAGTGAGAATCGACTTCAATGGGCTTCAAAGAATGTGAATCGACGATATCTGATAAAGTTAGATGCAAACTCATTCAAATATATGAGAAATGTTGAAATTCGACTTCAAATGAGGAATATAGACTTTGAAAATCTTCAATCAACACAAAGTGACAATCGACTTCAATGGGCTTCAATGGATGAAAATCGACGATATCTGACAAAGTTAGATGCAAACTCATTCAATTATATGAGAAATGTTGAGATTCGACTTCAAATGAGGAAGATAGACTTTGAAAATTTTCAATCAACACAAGGTGAGAATCGACTTCAATGGGCTTCAATGAATGTAAATCGACGATATCTGATAAAGTTAGATGCGAACTCATTTAAATATATGAGAAATGTTGAAATTCGACTTCAAATGAGGAAGATAGACTTTGAAAATTTTCAATCAACACAAAGTGAGAATCGACTTCAATGGGCTTCAATGAATGTAAACGACGATATCTGACAAAGTTAGTTGCAAACTCATTCAAATATATGAAAAATTTTGAAATTCGACTCCAAATGAGGAAGATAGACTTTGAAAATTTTCAATCAACACAAAAGTGAGAATCGACTTCAATGGGCTTCAATGAATGTAAATCGACGATATCTGACAAAGTCAGATACAAACTCATTCAAATATATGAGAAATGTTGAAATTCGACTTCAAATGAGGAAGATAGACTTTGAGAATTTTCAATCAACACAAAGTGACAATCGACTTCAATGGGCTTCAATAGATGTAAATCGACTTTATCTGACAAAGTTAGATGCAAATTCATTCAAATATATGAGAAATGTTGAAATTCGACTTCAAATGAGGAAGATAGACTTTGAAAATTTTCAATCAACACAAAGTGAGAATCGACTTCAATGGGCTTCAATGAATGTAAATCGACGATATCTGACAAAGTTAGATGCAAACTCATTCAAATATATGAGAAATGTTGAAATTCGACATCATATGAGGAAGATAGACTTTGAAAATTTTCAATCAACACAAAGTGAGAATCGACTTCAATGTTCTTCAATGGAAGTAAATCGACGATTTCGGACAAAGTTACTTGCAAACCCACTCAAATATATAAGAATTGATGAGAATCGACTCCAAATTAGGAAGATAGACTTTGAAAATTTTCAATCAACACAAAGTGACAATCGACTTCAATGGGCTTCAATGGATGAAAATCAACGATATCTGACAAAGTTAGATGCAAATTCATTCAAATATATGAGAAATGTTGAAATTCGACTTCAAATGAGGAAGATAGACTTTGAAAATTTTCAATCAACACAAAAGTGAGATTCGACTTCAATGGGCTTCAATGAATGTAAATCGACGATATCTGACAAAGTCAGATACATACTCATTCAAATATATGAGAAATGTTGAAATTCGACTTCAAATGAGGAAGATAGACTTTGAAAATTTTCAATCAACACAAAGTGAGAATCGACTTCAATGGGCTTCAATGAATGTAAACGACGATATCTGACAAAGTTAGTTGCAAACTCATTCAAATATATGAAAAATTTTGAAATTCGACTCCAAATGAGGAAGATAAACTTTGAGAATTTTCAATCAACACAAAGTGACAATCGACTTCAATGGGCTTCAATGAATGTAAATCGAGGATATCTGACAAAGTCAGATACAAACTCATTCAAATATATAAGAAATGTTGAAACTCGACTTCAAATGAGGAAGATAGACTTTGAAAATTTTCAATCAACACAAAAGTGAGAATCGACTTCAATGGGCTTCAATGAATGTAAATCGACGATTGCGGACAAAGTTAGTTGCAAACCCACTCAAATATATAAGAATTGATGAGAATCGACTTCAAATTAGGAAGATAGACTTTGAAAATTTTCAATCAACACAAAGTGACAATCGACTTCAATGGGCTTCAATGGATGAAAATCAACGATATCTGACAAAGTTAGATGCAAATTCATTCAAATATATGAGAAATGTTGGAATTCGACTTCAAATGAGGAACATAGACTTTGAAAATTTTCAATCAACACAAAGTGAGAATCGACTTCAATGGGCTTCAAAGAATATGAATCGACGATATCTGATAAAGTTAGATGCAAACTCATTCAAATATATGAGAAATGTTGAAATTCGACTTCAAATGAGGAATATAGACTTTGAAAATCTTCAATCAACACAAAGTGACAATCGACTTCAATGGGCTTCAATGGATGAAAATCGACGATATCTGACAAAGTTAGATGCAAACTCATTCAATTATATGAGAAATGTTGAAATTCGACTTCAAATGAGGAAGATAGACTTTGAAAATTTTCAATCAACACAAGGTGAGAATCGACTTCAATGGGCTTCAATGAATGTAAATCGACGATATCTGATAAAGTTAGATGCGAACTCATTCAAATATATGAAAAATTTTGAAATTCGACTCCAAATGAGGAAGATAGACTTTGAAAATTTTCAATCAACACAAAAGTGAGAATCGACTTCAATGGGCTTCAATGAATGTAAATCGACGATATCTGACAAAGTCAGATACAAACTCATTCAAATATATGAGAAATGTTGAAATTCGACTTCAAATGAGGAAGATAGACTTTGAGAATTTTCAATCAACACAAAGTGACAATCGACTTCAATGGGCTTCAATGGATGTAAATCGACGATATCTGACAAAGTTAGATGCAAACTCATTCAAATATATGAGAAATGTTGAAATTCGACATCATATGAGGAAGATAGACTTTGAAAATTTTCAATCAACACAAAGTGAGAATCGACTTCAATGTTCTTCAATGGAAGTAAATCGACGATTTCGGACAAAGTTACTTGCAAACCCACTCAAATATATAAGAATTGATGAGAATCGTCTCCAAATTAGGAAGATAGACTTTGAAAATTTTCAATCAACACAAAGTGACAATCGACTTCAATGGGCTTCAATGGATGAAAATCAACGATATCTGACAAAGTTAGATGCAAATTCATTCAAATATATGAGAAATGTTGAAATTCGACTTCAAATGAGGAAGATAGACTTTGAAAATTTTCAATCAACACAAAAGTGAGATTCGACTTCAATGGGCTTCAATGAATGTAAATCGACGATATCTGACAAAGTCAGATACATACTCATTCAAGTATATGAGAAATGTTGAAATTCGACTTCAAATGAGGAAGATAGACTTTGAAAATTTTCAATCAACACAAAGTGAGGATCGACTTCAATGGGCTTCAATGAATGTAAACGACGATATCTGACAAAGTTAGTTGCAAACTCATTCAAATATATGAGAAATGTTGAAATTCGACTTCAAATGAGGAATATAGACTTTGAAAATCTTCAATCAACACAAAGTGACAATCGACTTCAATGGGCTTCAATGGATGAAAATCGACGATATCTAACAAAGTTAGATGCAAACTCATTCAATTATATGAGAAATGTTGAAATTCGACTTCAAATGAGGAAGATAGACTTTGAAAATTTTCAATCAACACAGGGTGAGAATCGACTTCAATGGGCTTCAATGAATGTAAATCGACGATATCTGATAAAGTTAGATGCGAACTCATTCAAATATATGAAAAATTTTGAAATTCGACTCCAAATGAGGAAGATAGACTTTGAAAATTTTCAATCAACACAAAAGTGAGAATCGACTTCAATGGGCTTCAATGAATGTAAATCGACGATATCTGACAAAGTCAGATACAAACTCATTCAAATATATGAGAAATGTTGAAATTCGACTTCAAATGAGGAAGATAGACTTTGAGAATTTTCAATCAACACAAAGTGACAATCGACTTCAATGGGCTTCAATGGATGTAAATCGACTTTATCTGACAAAGTTAGATGCAAATTCATTCAAATATATGAGAAATGTTGAAATTCGACTTCAAATGAGGAAGATAGACTTTGAAAATTTTCAATCAACACAAAGTGAGAATCGACTTCAATGGGCTTCAATGAATGTAAATCGACGATATCTGACAAAGTTAGATGCAAACTCATTCAAATATATGAGAAATGTTGAAATTCGACATCATATGAGGAAGATAGACTTTGAAAATTTTCAATCAACACAAAGTGAGAATCGACTTCAATGTTCTTCAATGGAAGTAAATCGACGATTTCGGACAAAGTTACTTGCAAACCCACTCAAATATATAAGAATTGATGAGAATCGTCTCCAAATTAGGAAGATAGACTTTGAAAATTTTCAATCAACACAAAGTGACAATCGACTTCAATGGGCTTCAATGGATGAAAATCAACGATATCTGACAAAGTTAGATGCAAATTCATTCAAATATATGAGAAATGTTGAAATTCGACTTCAAATGAGGAAGATAGACTTTGAAAATTTTCAATCAACACAAAAGTGAGATTCGACTTCAATGGGCTTCAATGAATGTAAATCGACGATATCTGACAAAGTCAGATACATACTCATTCAAGTATATGAGAAATGTTGAAATTCGACTTCAAATGAGGAAGATAGACTTTGAAAATTTTCAATCAACACAAAGTGAGAATCGACTTCAATGGGCTTCAATGAATGTAAACGACGATATCTGACAAAGTTAGTTGCAAACTCATTCAAATATATGAAAAATTTTGAAATTCGACTCCAAATGAGGAAGATAGACTTTGAAAATTTTCAATCAACACAAAAGTGAGAATCGACTTCAATGGGCTTCAATGAATGTAAATCGGCGATATCTGACAAAGTTAGATGCAAACTCATTCGAATATATGAGAAATGTTGAAATTCGACATCATATGAGGAAGATAGACTTTGAAAATTTTCAATCAACACAAAGTGAGAATCGACTTCAATGTTCTTCAATGGAAGTAAATCGACGATTGCGGACAAAGTTAGTTGCAAACCCACTCAAATATATAAGAATTGATGAGAATCGACTCCAAATTAGGAAGATAGACTTTGAAAATTTTCAATCAACACAAAAGTGAGAATCGACTTCAATGGGCTTCAATGAATGTAAATCGACGATATCTGACAAAGTCAGATACAAACTCATTCAAATATATGAGAAATGTTGAAATTCGACTTCAAATGAGGAAGATAGACTTTGAGAATTTACAATCAACACAAAGTGACAATCGACTTCAATGGGCTTCAATGGATGTAAATCGACTTTATCTGCCAAAGTTAGATGCAATCTCATTCAAATATATGAGAAATGTTGAAATTCGACTTCAAATGAGGAAGATAGACTTTGAAAATTTTCAATCAACTCAAAGTGAGAATCGATTTCAATGGGCTTCAATGAATGTAAACGACGATATCTGACAAAGTTAGTTGCAAACTCCTTCAAATATATGAAAAATTTTGAAATTCGACTCCAAATGAGGAAGATAGACTTTGAAAATTTTCAATCAACACAAAAGTGAGAATCGACTTCAATGGGCTTCAATGAATGGAAATCGACGATATCTGACAAAGTCAGATACAAACTCATTCAAATATATGAGAAATGTTGAAATTCGACTTCAAATGAGGAAGATAGACTTTGAAAATTTTCAATCAACACAAAGTGACAATCGACTTCAATGGGCTTCAATGGATGAAAATCGACGATATCTGACAAAGTTAGATGCAAACCCATTCAATTATATGAGAAATGTTGAAATTCGACTTCAAATGAGGAAGATAGACTTTGAAAATTTTCAATCAACACAAGGTGAGAATCGACTTCAATGTTCTTCAATGGAAGTAAATCGACGATTGCGGACAAAGTTAGTTGCAAACCCACTCAAATATATAAGAATTGATGAGAATCGACTTCAAATGAGGAATATAGACTTTGAAAATCTTCAATCAACACAAAGTGACAATCGACTTTAATGGGCTTCAATGGATGAAATCGACGATATCTGACAAAGTTAGATGCAAACTCATTCGAATATATGAGAAATGTTGAAATTCGACATCATATGAGGAAGATAGACTTTGAAAATTTTCAATCAACACAAAGTGAGAATCGACTTCAATGTTCTTCAATGGAAGTAAATCGACGATTGCGGACAAAGTTAGTTGCAAACCCACTCAAATATATAAGAATTGATGAGAATCGACTCCAAATTAGGAAGATAGACTTTGAAAATTTTCAATCAACACAAAAGTGAGAATCGACTTCAATGGGCTTCAATGAATGTAAATCGACGATATCTGACAAAGTCAGATACAAACTCATTCAAATATATGAGAAATGTTGAAATTCGACTTCAAATGAGGAAGATAGACTTTGAGAATTTTCAATCAACACAAAGTGACAATCGACTTCAATGGGCTTCAATGGATGTAAATCGACTTTATCTGCCAAAGTTAGATGCAATCTCATTCAAATATATGAGAAATGTTGAAATTCGACTTCAAATGAGGAAGATAGACTTTGAAAATTTTCAATCAACTCAAAGTGAGAATCGATTTCAATGGGCTTCAATGAATGTAAACGACGATATCTGACAAAGTTAGTTGCAAACTCCTTCAAATATATGAAAAATTTTGAAATTCGACTCCAAATGAGGAAGATAGACTTTGAAAATTTTCAATCAACACAAAAGTGAGAATCGACTTCAATGGGCTTCAATGAATGGAAATCGACGATATCTGACAAAGTCAGATACAAACTCATTCAAATATATGAGAAATGTTGAAATTCGACTTCAAATGAGGAAGATAGACTTTGAAAATTTTCAATCAACACAAAGTGACAATCGACTTCAATGGGCTTCAATGGATGAAAATCGACGATATCTGACAAAGTTAGATGCAAACCCATTCAATTATATGAGAAATGTTGAAATTCGACTTCAAATGAGGAAGATAGACTTTGAAAATTTTCAATCAACACAAGGTGAGAATCGACTTCAATGTTCTTCAATGGAAGTAAATCGACGATTGCGGACAAAGTTAGTTGCAAACCCACTCAAATATATAAGAATTGATGAGAATCGACTTCAAATGAGGAATATAGACTTTGAAAATCTTCAATCAACACAAAGTGACAATCGACTTTAATGGGCTTCAATGGATGAAATCGACGATATCTGACAAAGTTAGATGCAAACTCATTCAATTATATGAGAAATGTTGAAATTTGACTTCAAATGAGGAAGATAGACTTTGAAAATTTTCAATCAACACAAAAGTGAGAATCGACTTCAATGGGCTTCAATGAATGTAAATCGACGATATCTGACAAAGTCAGATACAAACTCATTCAAATATATGAGAAATGTTGAAATTCGACTTCAAATGAGGGAGAAAGACTTTGAGAATTTTCAATCAACACAAAGTGACAATCGACTTCAATGGGCTTCAATGGATGTAAATCGACTTTATCTGACAAAGTTAGATGCAAACTCATTCAAATATATAAGAAATGTTGAAATTCGACTTCAAATGGGGAAGATAGACTTTGAAAATTTTCAAAAAACACAAAGTGACAATCGACCTCACTGGGCTTCAATGAATGTAAATCGACGATATCTGACAGAGTCAGATACAAACTCATTCAAATATATAAGAAATGTTGAAATTCGACTTCAAATGAGGAAGATAGACTTTGAAAATTTTCAATCAACACAAAGTGAGAATCGACTTCAATGTTCTTCAATGGAAGTAAATCGACGATTGCGGACAAAGTTAGTTGCAAACCCACTCAAATATATAAGAATTGATGAGAATCGACTTCAAATTAGGAAGATAGACTTTGAAAATTTTCAATCAACACAAAGTGACAATCGACTTCAATGGGCTTCAATGGATGAAAATCAACGATATCTGACAAAGTTAGATGCAAATTCATTCAAATATATGAGAAATGTTGGAATTCGACTTCAAATGAGGAACATAGACTTTGAAAATTTTCAATCAACACAAAGTGAGAATCGACTTCAATGGGCTTCAAAGAATGTGAATCGACGATATCTGATAAAGTTAGATGCAAAATCATTCAAATATATGAGAAATGTTGAAATTCGACTTCAAATGAGGAATATAGACTTTGAAAATCTTCAATCAACACAAAGTGACAATCGACTTCAATGGGCTTCAATGGATGAAAATCGACGATATCTGACAAAGTTAGATGCAAACTCATTCAATTATATGAGAAATGTTGAAATTCGACTTCAAATGAGGAAGATAGACTTTGAAAATTTTCAATCAACACAAGGTGAGAATCGACTTCAATGGGCTTCAATGAATGTAAATCGACGATATCTGATAAAGTTAAATGCGAACTCATTTAAATATATGAGAAATGTTGAAATTCGACTTCAAATGAGGAAGATAGACTTTGAAAATTTTCAATCAACACAAAGTGAGAATCGACTTCAATGGGCTTCAATGAATGTAAACGACGATATCTGACAAAGTTAGTCGCAAACTCATTCAAATATATGAAAAATTTTGAAATTCGACTCCAAATGAGGAATATAGACTTTGAAAATTTTCAATCAACACAAAAGTGAGAATCGACTTCAATGGGCTTCAATGAATGTAAATCGACGATGTCTGACAAAGTCAGATACAAACTCATTCAAATATATGAGAAATGTTGAAATTCGACTTCAAATGAGGAAGATAGACTTTGAGAATTTTCAATCAACACAAAGTGACAATCGACTTCAATGGGCTTCAATGGATGTAAATCGACTTTATCTGACAAAGTTAGATGCAAATTCATTCAAATATATGAGAAATGTTGAAATTCGACTTCAAATGAGGAAGATAGACTTTGAAAATTTTCAATCAACACAAAGTGAGAATCGACTTCAATGTTCTTCAATGGAAGTAAATCGACGATTTCGGACAAAGTTACTTGCAAACCCACTCAAATATATAAGAATTGATGAGAATCGACTTCAAATTAGGAAGATAGACTTTGAAAATTTTCGATCAACACAAAGTGACAATCGACTTCAATGGGCTTCAATGGATGAAAATCAACGATATCTGACAAAGTTAGATGCAAATTCATTCAAATATATGAGAAATGTTGAAATTCGACTTCAAATGAGGAAGATAGACTTTGAAAATTTTCAATCAACACAAAGTGAGAATCGACTTCAATGGGCTTCAATGAATGTAAACGACGATATCTGACAAAGTTAGTCGCAAACTCATTCAAATATATGAAAAATTTTGAAATTCGACTCCAAATGAGGAATATAGACTTTGAAAATTTTCAATCAACACAAAAGTGAGAATCGACTTCAATGGGCTTCAATGAATGTAAATCGACGATGTCTGACAAAGTCAGATACAAACTCATTCAAATATATGAGAAATGTTGAAATTCGACTTCAAATGAGGAAGATAGACTTTGAAAATTTTCAATCAACACAAGGTGAGAATCGACTTCAATGGGCTTCAATGAATGTAAATCGACGATATCTGATAAAGTTAGATGCGAACTCATTTAAATATATGAGAAATGTTGAAATTCGACTTCAAATGAGGAAGATAGACTTTGAAAATTTTCAATCAACACAAAGTGAGAATCGACTTCAATAGGCTTCAATGAATGTAAACGACGATATCTGACAAAGTCAGATACAAACTCATTCAAATATATGAGAAATGTTGAAATTCGACTTCAAATGAGGAAGATAGACTTTGAGAATTTTCAATCAACACAAAGTGACAATCGACTTCAATGGGCTTCAATGGATGTAAATCGACTTTATCTGACAAAGTTAGATGCAAATTCATTCAAATATATGAGAAATGTTGAAATTCGACTTCAAATGAGGAAGATAGACTTTGAAAATTTTCAATCAACACAAAGTGAGAATCGACTTCAATGGGCTTCAATGAATGTAAATCGACGATATCTGACAAAGTTAGATGCAAACTCATTCAAATATATGAGAAATGTTGAAATTCGACATCATATGAGGAAGATAGACTTTGAAAATTTTCAATCAACACAAAGTGAGAATCGACTTCAATGTTCTTCAATGGAAGTAAATCGACGATTTCGGACAAAGTTACTTGCAAACCCACTCAAATATATAAGAATTGATGAGAATCGACTCCAAATTAGGAAGATAGACTTTGAAAATTTTCAGTCAACACAAAGTGACAATCGACTTCAATGGGCTTCAATGGATGAAAATCAACGATATCTGACAAAGTTAGATGCAAATTCATTCAAATATATGAGAAATGTTGAAATTCGACTTCAAATGAGGAAGATAGACTTTGAAAATTTTCAATCAACACAAAAGTGAGATTCGACTTCAATGGGCTTCAATGAATGTAAATCGACGATATCTGACAAAGTCAGATACATACTCATACAAATATATGAGAAATGTTGAAATTCGACTTCAAATGAGGAAGAAATACTTTGAGAATTTTCAATCAACACAAAGTGAGAATCGACTTCAATGGGCTTCAATGAATGTAAATCGACTTTATCTGACAAAGTTAGATGCAAACTCATTCAAATATATAAGAAATGTTGAAATTCGACTTCAAATGGGGAAGATAGACTTTAAAAATTTTCAAAAAACACAAAGTGATAATCGACCTCACTGGGCTTCAATGAATGTAAATCGACGATATCTGACAGAGTCAGATACAAACTCATTCAAATATATAAGAAATGTTGAAATTCGACTTCAAATGAGGAAGATAGACTTTGAAAATTCTCAATCAACACAAAGTGAGAATCGACTTCAATGTTCTTCAATGGAAGTAAATCGACGATTGCGGACAAAGTTAGTTGCAAACCCACTCAAATATATAAGAATTGATGAGAATCGACTTCAAATTAGGAAGATAGACTTTGAAAATTTTCAATCAACACAAAGTGACAATCGACAATCTAAGTTTATCAGATATCGTCGATTTACATTCATTGAGGCCCTTTGAAGTCGATTCTCACTTTGTGTTGATTGAAAATTTTCAAAGTCTATCTTCCTCATTTGAAGTCGAATTTCAACATTTCTCACATATTTGAATGAGTTTGCATCTAACTTTGTCAGATATCGTCGATTTTCATCCATTGAAGCCCATTGAAGTCGATTGTCACTTTGTGTTGATTGAAGATTATCAAAGTCTATCTTCCTCATTTGAAGTCGAATTTCAACATTTCTCATATATTTGAATGAATTTGCATCTAACTCTGTCAGATATCGTTGACTTTCATCCATTGAAGCCCATTGAAGTCAATTGTCACTTTGTGTTGATTGAAAATTTTCAAAGTCTATCTTCCTCATTTGGAGTCGAATTTCAACATTTCTTATATATTTGAATGAGTTTGTATCTGACTTTGTCAGATATCGTCGATTTACATTCATTGAAGCCCATTGCAGTCGATTCTCACTTTGTGTTTATTGAAAATTTTCAAAGTCTATCTTCCTCATTTGAAGTCGAATTTCAACATTTCTCATATATTTAAATGAGTTCGCATCTAACTTTATCAGATATCGTCGATTTACATTCATTGAAGCCCATTGAGGTCGATTGTCACTTTGTGTTTATTCAAAATTTTCAAAGTCTATCTTCCCCATTTGAAGTCGAATTTCAACATTTCTTATATATTTGAATGAGTTTGCATCTAACTTTGTCAGATATCGTCGATTTTCATTCATTGAAGCCCATTGAAGTCGATTCTCACTTTGTGTTGATTGAAAATTTTCAAAGTCTATCTTCCTCATTTGAAGTCGAATTTCAACATTTCTTATATATTTGAATGAGTTTGTATCTGACTTTGTCAGATATCGTCGATTTACATTCATTGAAGCCCATTGCAGTCGATTCTCACTTTGTGTTGATTGAAAATTTTCAAAGTCTATCTTCCTCATTTGAAGTCGAATTTCAACATTTCTCATATATTTAAATGAGTTCGCATCTAACTTTATCAGATATCGTCGATTTACATTCATTGAAGCCCAGTGAGGTCGATTGTCACTTTGTGTTTTTTGAAAATTTTCAAAGTCTATCTTCCTCATTTGAAGTTGAATTTCAACATATCTTATATATTTGAATGAGTTTGTATCTGACTCTGTCAGATATCGTCGATTTACATTCATTGAAGCCCAGTGAGGTCGATTGTCACTTTGTGTTTTTTGAAAATTTTCAAAGTCTATCTTCCCCATTTGAAGTCGAATTTCAACATTTCTTATATATTTGAATGAGTTTGCATCTAACTTTGTCAGATAAAGTCGATTTACATCCATTGAAGCCCATTGAAGTCGATTGTCACTTTGTGTTGATTGAAAATTTTCAAAGTCTATCTTCCTCATTTGGAGTCGAATTTCAACATTTCTCATATATTTGAATGAATTTGCATCTAACTCTGTCAGATATCGTTGACTTTCATCCATTGAAGCCCATTGAAGTCAATTGTCACTTTGTGTTGATTGAAAATTTTCAAAGTCTATCTTCCTCATTTGGAGTCGAATTTCAACATTTCTTATATATTTGAATGAGTTTGTATCTGACTTTGTCAGATATCGTCGATTTACATTCATTGAAGCCCATTGCAGTCGATTCTCACTTTGTGTTTATTGAAAATTTTCAAAGTCTATCTTCCTCATTTGAAGTCGAATTTCAACATTTCTCATATATTTAAATGAGTTCGCATCTAACTTTATCAGATATCGTCGATTTACATTCATTGAAGCCCATTGAGGTCGATTGTCACTTTGTGTTTATTCAAAATTTTCAAAGTCTATCTTCCCCATTTGAAGTCGAATTTCAACATTTCTTATATATTTGAATGAGTTTGCATCTAACTTTGTCAGATATCGTCGATTTTCATTCATTGAAGCCCATTGAAGTCGATTCTCACTTTGTGTTGATTGAAAATTTTCAAAGTCTATCTTCCTCATTTGAAGTCGAATTTCAACATTTCTTATATATTTGAATGAGTTTGTATCTGACTTTGTCAGATATCGTCGATTTACATTCATTGAAGCCCATTGAAGTCGATTCTCACTTTGTGTTGATTGAAAATTTTCAAAGTCAATCTTCCTCATTTGAAGTCAAATTTCAACATTTCTTATATATTTGAATGAGTTTGTATCTGAATTTTTCAGATATCCTCGATTTACATTCATTGAAGCCCATTGAAGTCGATACTCACTTTGTGTTGATTGAAAATTTTCAAAGTCTATCTTCCTCATTTGAAGTCGAATTTCAACATTTCTTATATATTTGAATGAGTTTGTATCTGACTTTGTCAGATATCGTCGATTTACATTCATTGAAGCCCATTGCAGTCGATTCTCACTTTGTGTTGATTGAAAATTTTCAAAGTCTATCTTCCTCATTTGAAGTCGAATTTCAACATTTCTCATATATTTAAATGAGTTCGCATCTAACTTTATCAGATATCGTCGATTTACATTCATTGAAGCCCAGTGAGGTCGATTGTCACTTTGTGTTTTTTGAAAATTTTCAAAGTCTATCTTCCTCAAATGATGTCGAATTTCAACATTTCTTATATATTTGAATGAGTTTGCATCTGACTTTGTCAGATATCGTCGATTTACATTCATTGAAGCCCATTGAAGTCGATTGTCACTTTGTGTTTATTGGAAATTTTCAAAGTCTATCTTCCCCATTTGAAGTCGAATTTCAACATATCTTATATATTTGGATGAGTTTGTATCTGACTTTGTCAGATATCGTCGATTTACATTCATTGAAGCCCATTGAAGTCGATTCTCACTTTGTGTTGATTGAAAATTTTCAAAGTCAATCTTCCTCATTTGAAGTCAAATTTCAACATTTCTTATATATTTGAATGAGTTTGTATCTGAATTTTTCAGATATCCTCGATTTACATTCATTGAAGCCCATTGAAGTCGATACTCACTTTGTGTTGATTGAAAATTTTCAAAGTCTATCTTCCTCATTTGAAGTCGAATTTCAACATTTCTTATATATTTGAATGAGTTTGTATCTGACTCTGTCAGATATCGTCGATTTACATTCATTGAAGCCCAGTGAGGTCGATTGTCACTTTGTGTTTTTTGAAAATTTTCAAAGTCTATCTTCCCCATTTGAAGTCGAATTTCAACATTTCTTATATATTTGAATGAGTTTGCATCTAACTTTGTCAGATAAAGTCGATTTACATCCATTGAAGCCCATTGAAGTCGATTGTCACTTTGTGTTGATTGAAAATTTTCAAAGTCTATCTTCCTCATTTGGAGTCGAATTTCAAAATTTTTCATATATTTGAATGAGTTTGCAACTAACTTTGTCAGATATCGTCGTTTACATTCATTGAAGCCCATTGAAGTCGATTCTCACTTTGTGTTGATTGAAAATTTTCAAAGTCTATCTTCCTCATTTGAAGTCGAATTTCAACATTTCTCATATATTTAAATGAGTCCGCATCTAAGTTTATCAGATATCGTCGATTTACATTCATTGAAGCCCATTGAAGTCGCTTCTCACTTTGTGTTGATTGAAAATTTTCAAAGTATCTTCCCCATTTGAAGTCGAATTTCAACATTTCTCATATATTTAAATGAGTTCGCATCTAACTTTATCAGATATCGTCGATTAACATTCATTGAAGCCCATTGAAGTCGATTGTCACTTTGTGTTGATTGAAAATTTTCAAAGTCTATCTTCCTCAGTTGGAGTCGAATTTCAAAATTTCTCATATATTTGAATGAGTTTGCAACTAACTTTGTCAGATATCGTCGTTTACATTCATTGAAGCCCATTGAAGTCGATTCTCACTTTGTGTTGATTGAAAATTTTCAAAGTCTATCTTCCCCATTTGAAGTCGAATTTCAACATTCCTTATATATTTGCATGAGTTTGCATCTAACTTTGTCAGATATCGTCGATTTGAATTCATTGAAGACCATTGAAGTCGATTCTCACTTTGTGTTGATTGAAAATTTTCAAAGTCTATCTTCCTCATTTGAAGTCGAATTTCAACATTTCTTATATATTTGAATGAGTTTGTATCTGACTCTGTCAGATATCGTCGATTTACATTCATTGAAGCCCAGTGAGGTCGATTGTCACTTTGTGTTTTTTGAAAATTTTCAAAGTCTATCTTCCCCATTTGAAGTCGAATTTCAACATTTCTTATATATTTGAATGAGTTTGCATCTAACTTCGTCAGATAAAGTCGATTTACATCCATTGAAGCCCATTGAAGTCGATTGTCACTTTGTGTTGATTGAAAATTCTCAAAGTCTATCTTCCTCATTTGAAGTCGAATTTCAACATTTCTCATATATTTGAATGAGTTTGTATCTGACTTTGTCAGATATCGTCGATTTACATTCATTGAAGCCCATTGAAGTTGATTCTCACTTTTGTGTTGATTGAAAATTTTCAAAGTCTATCTTCCTCATTTGGAGTCGAATTTCAAAATTTTTCATATATTTGAATGAGTTTGCAACTAACTTTGTCAGATATCGTCGTTCACATTCATTGAAGCGCATTGAAGTCGATTCTCACTTTGTGTTGATTGAAAATTTTCAAAGTCTATCTTCCTCATTTGAAGTCGAATTTCAACATTTCTCGTATATTTAAATGAGTCCGCATCTAACTTTATCAGATATCTTCGATTTACATTCATTGAAGCCCATTGAAGTCGATTCTCACTTTGTGTTGATTGAAAATTTTCAAAGCCTATCTTCCTCATTTGAAGTCGAATTTCAACATTTCTCACATATTTGAATGAGTTTGCATCTAACTTTGTCAGATATCGTCGATTTTCATCCATAGAAGCCCATTGAAGTCGATTGTCACTTTGTGTTGATTGAAGATTTTCAAAGTCTATCTTCCTCATTTGAAGTCGAATTTCAACATTTCTCATATATTTGAATGAGTTTGCATCTAACTTTGTCAGATATCGTCGATTTACATTCATTGAAGCCCATTGAAGTCGATTCTCACTTTGTATTGATTGAAAATTTTCAAAGTCCATCTTCCTCATTTGAAGTCGAATTTCATCATTTCTTATATATTTGAATGAGTTTGCATCTAACTTTGTCAGATATCGTCGATTTACATTAATTGAAGCCCATTGAAGTCGATTCTCACTTTGTGTTGATTGAAAATTTTCAAAGTCTATCTTCCTCATATGATGTCGAATTTCAACATTTCTCATATATTTGAATGAGTTTGCATCTAACTTTGTCAGATATCGTCGATTTACATTCATTGAAGCCCATTGAAGTCGATTCTCACTTTGTGTTGATTGAAAATTTTCAAAGTCTATCTTCCTCATTTGAAGTCGAATTTCAACATTTCTTATATATTTGAATGAGTTTGTATCTGACTCTGTCAGATATCGTCGATTTACATTCATTGAAGCCCAATGAGGTCGATTGTCACTTTGTGTTTTTTGAAAATTTTCAAAGTCTATCTTCCCCATTTGAAGTCTAATCTCAACATTTTTCATATATTTAAATGAGTTCGCATCTAACTTTATCAGATATCGTCGATTAACATCCATTGAAGCCCATTGAAGTCGATTCTCACTTTGTGTTGATTGAAAATTTTCAAAGTCTATCTTCCTCATTTGAAGTCGAATTTCAAAATTTCTCATATATTCGAATGAGTTTGCATCTAACTTTGTCAGATATCGTCGATTTACATTCATTGAAGCCCATTGAAGTCTTTTGTCACTTTGTGTTGATTGAAAATTTTCAAAGTCTATCTTCCTCATTTGGAGTCGAATTGCAACATTTCTTATATATTTGAATGAGTTTGCATCTAACTTTGTCAGATATCGTCGATTTACATTCATTGAAGCCCATTGAACTCGATTGTCACTTTGTGTTGATTGAAAATTTTCAAAGTCTATCTTCCTTATTTGAAGTCGAATTTCAACATTTCTCATATATTTAAATGAGTTCGCATCTAACTTTGTCAGATATCGTCGATTCTCATTCATTGAAGCCCATTGAAGTCGATTCTCACTTTGTGTTGATTGAAAATTTTCAAAGTCTATCTTCCTCATCTGAAGTCGAATTTCAACATTCCTCATATATTTAAATGAGTTCGCATCTAACTCTATCAGATATCGTCGATTTACATTCATTGAAGCCCATTGCAGTCGGTTCTCACTTTGTGTTGATTGAAAATTTTCAAAGTCTATCTTCCTCATTTGAAGTCGAATTTCAACATTTCTCATATATTTGAATGAGTTTGCATCTAACTTCGTCAGATATCGTCGATTTTCATTCATTGAAGCCCATTGAAGTCGATTCTCACTTTGTGTTGATTGAAAATTTTCAAAGTCTATCTTCCTCATTTGAAGTCGAATTTCAACATTTCTCATATATTCGAATGAGTTTGCATCTAACTTTGTCAGATATCGTCGATTTACATTCATTGAAGCCCATTGAAGTCGATTGTCACTTTGTGTTGATTGAAAATTTTCAAAGTCTATCTTCCTCATTTGGAGACGAATTTCAACATTTCTTATATATTTGAATGAGTTTGTATCTGACTTTGTCAGATATCGTCGATTTACATTCATTGAAGCCCATTGCAGTCGATTCTCACTTTGTGTTGATTGAAAATTTTCAAAGTCTATCTTCCTCATTTGAAGTCGAATTTCAACATTTCTCATATATTTAAATGAGTTCGCATCTAACTTTATCAGATATCGTCGATTTACATTCATTGAAGCCCATTGAGGTCGATTGTCACTTTGTGTTTATTGAAAATTTTCAAAGTCTATCTCCCCCATTTGAAGTCGAATTTCAACATTTCTTATATATTTGAATGAGTTTGCATCTAACTTTGTCAGATACCGTCGATTTACATTCATTGAAGCCCATTTAGGTAGATTGTCACTTTGTATTTATTGAAAATTTTCAAAGTCTATTTTCTTAATTTGAAGTCGAATTTCAACATTTCTCATATATTTGAAAGAGTTTGCATCTAACTTTGTCAGATATCGTCGATTTTCATTCATTGAAGCCCATTGAAGTCGATTCTCACTTTGTGTTGATTGAAAATTTTCAAAGTCTATCTTCATTTGAAGTCGAATTTCAACATTTCTCATATATTTGAATGAGTTCGCATCTAACTTTATCAGATATCGTCGATTTACATTCAATGAAGCCCATTGAAGTCGATTCTCACTTTGTGTTGATTGAAAATTTTCAAAGTCTATCTTCCTCATTTGAAGTCGAATCTCAACAGTTTTCATATATTTAAATGAGTTCGCATCTAACTTTATCAGATATCGTCGATTAACATCCATTGAAGCCCATTGAAGTCGATTCTCACTTTGTGTTGATTGAAAATTTTCAAAGTCTATCTTCCTTATTTGAAGTCGAATTTCAAAATTTCTCATATATTCGAATGAGTTTGCATCTAACTTTGTCGGATATCGTCGATTTACATTCATTGAAGCCCATTGAAGTCGATTGTCACTTTGTGTTGATTGAAAATTTTCAAAGTCTATCTTCCTCATTTGGAGTCGAATTTCAACATTTCTCATATATTTGAATGAGTTTGTATCTGACATTGTCAGATATATTCGATTTACATTCATTGAAGCCCATTGCAGTCGATTCTCACTTTGTGTTGATTGAAAATTTTCAAAGTCTATCTTCCTCATTTGAAGTCGAATTTCAACATTTCTCATATATTTAAATGAGTTCGCATCTAACTTTATCAGATATCGTCGATTTACATTCATTGAAGCCCATTGAGGTCGATTGTCACTTTGTGTTTATTCAAAATTTTCAAAGTCTATCTTCCCCATTTGAAGTCGAATTTCAACATTTCTTATATATTTGAATGAGTTTGCATCTAACTTTATCAGATATCGTCGATTTACATCCAATGGAGCCCATTGAAGTCGATTCTCTCTTTGTGTTGATTGAAAATTTTCAAAGTCTATCTTCCTCATTCGAAGTCGAATCTCAACATTTTTCATATATTTAAATGAGTTCGCATCTAACTTTATCAGATATCGTCGATTAACATCCATTGAAGCCCATTGAAGTCGATTCTCACTTTGTGTTGATTGAAAATTTTCAAAGTCTATCTTCCTCATTTGAAGTCGAATTTCAAAATTTCTCATATATTCGAATGAGTTTGCATCTAACTTTGTCAGATATCGTCGATTTACATTCATTGAAGCCCATTGAAGTCGATTGTCACTTTGTGTTGATTGAAAATTTTCAAAGTCTATCTTCCTCATTTGGAGTCGAATTTCAACATTTCTTATATATTTGAATGAGTTTGTATCTGACTTTGTCAGATATCGTCGATTTACATTCATTGAAGCCCATTGCAGTCGATTATCACTTTGTGTTGATTGAAAATTTTCAAAGTCTATCTTCCTCATTTGAAGTCGAATTTCAACATTTCTCATATATTTAAATGAGTTCGCATCTAACTTTATCAGATATCGTCGATTTACATTCATTGAAGCCCAGTGAGGTCGATTGTCACTTTGTGTTTTTTAAAAATTTTCAAAGTCTATCTTCCTCAAATGATGTCGAATTTCAACATTTCTTATATATTTGAATGAGTTTGCATCTGACTTTGTCAGATATCGTCGATTTACATTCATTGAAGCCTATTGAAGTCGATTGTCACTTTGTGTTTATTGAAAATTTTCAAAGTCTATCTTCCCCATTTGAAGTCGAATTTCAACATATCTTATATATTTGGATGAGTTTGTATCTGACTTTGTCAGATATCGTCGATTTACATTCATTGAAGCCCATTGAAGTCGATTCTCACTTTGTGTTTATTGAAAATTTTCAAAGTCTATCTTCCTCATTTGAAGTCGAATTTCAACATTTCTTATATATTTGAATGAGTTTGTATCTGACTCTGTCAGATATCGTCGATTTACATTCATTGAAGCCCATTGAGGTCGATTGTCTCTTTGTGTTGAATGAAAATTTTCAAAGTCTATCTTCCTCATTTGAAGTCGAATTTCAACATTTCTTATATATTTGAATGACTTTGTATCTGACTCTGTCAGATATCGTCGATTTACAATCATTGAAGCCCATTGAGGTTGATTGTCACTTTGTGTTTATTGAAAATTTTCAAAGTCTATCTTTCCCATTTGAAGTCGAATTTCAACATTTCTTATATATTTGAATGAGTTTGCAACTAACTTTGTCAGATATCGTCGATTAACATCCATTGAAGCCCATTGAAGTCGATTGTCACTTTGTGTTGATTGAGAATTTTCAAAGTCTATCTTCCTCATTTGAAGTCGAATTCCAACATTCCTTATATATTTGAATGAGTTTGTATCTGACTTTGTCAGATATCCTCGATTTACATTCATTGAAGTCCATTGAAGTCGATTCTCACTTTGTGTTGATTGAAAATTTTCAAAGTCTATCTTCCCCATTTGAAGTCGAATTTCAACATTTCTTATATATTTGGATGAGATGTATCTGACTTTGTCAGATGTCGTCGATTAACATCCATTGAAGCCCATTGAAGTCGATTGTCACTTTGTGTTGATTGAAAATTTTCAAAGTCTATCTTCCTCATTTGAAGTCGAATTTCAACATTTCTTATATATTTGAATGAGTTTGTATCTGACTCTGTCAGATACCGTCGATTTAAATTCATTGAAGCCCATTGAAGTCGATTGTCACTTTGTGTTGATTGAAAATTTTCAAAGTCTATCTTCCCCATTAGAAGTCGAATTTCAACATTTCTTATATATTTGAATGAGTTTGTATCTGACTTTGTCAGATATCGTCGATTTACATTCATTGAAGCCCATTGAAGTCGATTCTCACTTTGTGTTTATTGAAAATTTTCAAAGTCTATCTTCCTCATTTGAAGTCGAATTTCAACATTTCTCATATATTTAAATGAGTTCGCATCTAACTTTATCAGATATCGTCGATTTACATCCAATGAAGCCCATTGAAGTCGATTCTCACTTTGTGTTGATTGAAAATTTTCAAAGTCTATCTTCCTCATTTGAAGTCGAATTTCAAAATTTCTCATATATTCGAATGAGTTTGCATCTAACTTTGTCAGATATCGTCGATTTACATTCATTGAAGCCCATTGAAGTCAATTGTCACTTTGTGTTGATTGAAAATTTTCAAAGTCTATCTTCCTCATTTGGAGACGAATTTCAACATTTCTTATATATTTGAATGAGTTTGTATCTGACTTTGTCAGATATCGTCGATTTACATTCATTGAAGCCCATTGCAGTCGATTCTCACTTTGTGTTGATTGAAAATTTTCAAAGTCTATCTTCCTCATTTGAAGTCGAATTTCAACATTTCTCATATATTTAAATGAGTTCGCATCTAACTTTATCAGATATCGTCGATTTACATCCATTGAAGCCCATTGAGGTCGATTGTCACTTTGTGTTTATTGAAAATTTTCAAAGTCTATCTTCCCCATTTGAAGTCGAATTTCAACATTTCTTATATATTTGAATGAGTTTGCATCTAACTTTTTCAGATATCGTCGATTTTCATTCATTGAAGCCCATTGAAGTCGATTCTCACTTTGTGTTGATTGAAAATTTTCAAAGTCTATCTTCCTCATTTGAAGTCGAATTTCAACATTTCTCATATATTTAAATGAGTTCGCATCTAACTTTATCAGATATCGTCGATTTACATCCAATGAAGCCCATTGAAGTCGATTCTCACTTTGTGTTGATTGAAAATTTTCAAAGTCTATCTTCCTCATTTGAAGTCGAATTTCAACATTTCTCATATATTTAAATGAGTTCGCATCTAACTTTATCAGATATCGTCGATTTACATCCAATGAAGCCCATTGAAGTCGATTCTCTCTTTGTGTTGATTGAAAATTTTCAAAGTCTATCTTCCTCATTTGAAGTCAAATTTCAACATTTCTTATATATTTGAATGAGTTTGTATCTGAATTTTTCAGATATCCTCGATTTACATTCATTGAAGCCCATTGAGGTCGATTGTCACTTTGTGTTGAATGAAAATTTTCAAAGTCTATCTTCCTCATTTGAAGTCGAATTTCAACATTTCTTATATATTTGAATGACTTTGTATCTGACTCTGTCAGATATCGTCGATTTACAATCATTGAAGCCCATTGAGGTTGATTGTCACTTTGTGTTTATTGAAAATTTTCAAAGTCTATCTTCCCCATTTGAAGTCGAATTTCAACATTTCTTATATATTTGAATGAGTTTGCATCTAACTTTGTCAGATATCGTCGATTTACATTCATTGAAGCCCATTGAAGTCGATTGTCACTTTGTGTTGATTGAAAATTTTCAAAGTCTATCTTCCTCAGTTGGAGTCGAATTTCAAAATTTCTCATATATTTGAATGAGTTTGCAACTAACTTTGTCAGATATCGTCGTTTACATTCATTGAAGCCCATTGAAGTCGATTCTCACTTTGTGTTGATTGAAAATTTTCAAAGACTATCTTCCTCATTTGAAGTCGAATTTCAACATTTCTCATATATTTAAATGAGTTCGCATCTAACTTTATCAGATATCGTCGATTTACATTCATTGAAGCCCATTGAAGTCGATTCTCACTTTGTGTTGATTGAAAATTTTCAAAGTCTATCTTCCTCATTTGAAGTCGAATTTCGACATTTCTCATATATTTGAATGAGTTTGTATCTGACTTCGTCAGATATCCTCGATTTACATTCATTGAAGTCCATTGAAGTCGATTCTCACTTTGTGTTGATTGAAAATTTTCAAAGTGTATCTTCCTCATTTGAAGTCGAATTTCAACATTTCTTATATATTTGAATGAGTTTGTATCTGACTCTGTCAGATATCGTCGATTTAAATTCATTGAAGCCCATTGAGGTCGATTGTCACTTTGTGTTTATTGAAAATTTTCAAAGTCTATCTTCCTCATTTGAAGTCGAATTTCAACATTTCTTATATATTTGAATGACTTTGTATCTGACTCTGTCAGATATCGTCGATTTACATTCATTGAAGCCCATTGACGTCGATTGTCACTTTGTGTTTATTGAAAATTTTCAAAGTCTATCTTCCCCATTTGAAGTCGAATTTCATCATTTCTTATATATTTGAATGAGTTTGTATCTGACTTTGTCAGATATCGTCGATTTACATTCATTGAAGCCCATTGAAGTCGATTCTCACTTTCTGTTGATTGAAAATTTTCAAAGTCTATCTTTCTCATTTGAAGTCGAATTTCTCATATATTTGACTCTGACTCTGTCAGATACCGTCGATTTAAATTCATTGAAGCCCATTGAGGTCGATTGTCACTTTGTGTTCATTGAAAATTTTCAAAGTCTATCTTCCACATTTGAAGTCGAATTTCAACATTTCTTATATATTTGAATGAGTTTGTATCTGACTTTGTCAGATACCGTCGATTCAAATTCATTGAAGCCCATTGAGGTCGATTGTCACTTTGTGTTTATTGAAAATTTTCAAAGTCTATCTTCCCCATTTGAAGTCGAATTTCAACATTTCTTATATATTTGAATGAGTTTGTATCTGACTTTGACAGATATCTTCGATTTACATTCATTGAAGCCCATTGAAGTCGATTGTCACTTTGTGTTGATTGAGAATTTTTAAGAGTCTATCTTCCCCATTTGAAATCGAATTTCAACATTTCTTATATATTTGAATAAGTTTCTATCTGACTTTCTCAGATATCGTCGATTTAAATTCATTGAAGCCCATTGAGGTCGATTCTCACTTTGTGTTGATTGAAAATTTTCAAAGTCTATCTTCCTCATTTGATGTCGAATTTCAACATTTCTCATATATTTGAGTGAGTTCGCATCTGACTTTGTCAGATATCGTCGATTAACATCCATTGAAGCCCATTGAAGTCGATTGTCACTTTGTGTTGATTGAAAATTTTCAAAGTCTATCTTCCTCATTTGATGTCTAATTTCTCATATATTTGACTCTGACTCTGTCAGATACCGTCGATTTACATTCATTGAAGCCTATTGAGGTCGATTGTCATTTTGTGTTTATTGAAAATTTTCAAAGTCTATCTTCCCCATTTGAAGTCGAATTTCAACATTTCTTATATATTTGAATGAGTTTGTATCTGACTTTGACAGATATCTTCGATTTACATTCATTGAAGCCCATTGAAGTCGATTGTCACTTTGTGTTGATTGAGAATTTTCAAAGTCTATCTTCCCCATTTGAAATCGAATTTCAACATTTCTTATATATTTGAATGAGTTCCTATCTGACTTTCTCAGATATCGTCGATTTAAATTCATTGAAGCCCATTGAGGTCGATTCTCACTTTGTGTTGATTGAAAATTTTCAAAGTCTATCTTCCCCATTTGATGTCGAATTTCAACATTTCTCATATATTTGAGTGAGTTCGCATCTGACTTTGTCAGATATCGTCGATTAACATCCATTGAAGCCCATTGAGGTCGATTGTCACTTTGTGTTCATTGAAAATTTTCAAAGTCTATCTTCCCCATTTGAAGTCGAATTTCAACATTTCTTATATATTTGAATGAGTTTGTATCCGACTTTGTCAGATGTCGTCGATTAACATCCATTGAAGCCCATTGAAGTCGATTGTCACTTTGTGTTTATTGAAAATTTTCAAAGTCTATCTTCCCCATTTGAAGTCGAATTCCAACATTTCCCATATATTTGAGTGAGTTCGCATCTGACTTTGTCAGATATCGTCGATTAACATCCATTGAAGCCCATTGAAGTCGATTGTCACTTTGTGTTCATTGAAAATTTTCAAAGTCTATCTTCCCCATTTGATGTCGAATTTCAACATTTCTCATATATTTGAGTGAGTTCGCATCTGACTTTGTCAGATATCGTCGATTAACATCCATTGAAGCCCATTGAAGTCGATTGTCACTTTGTGTTCATTGAAAATTTTCAAAGTCTATCTTCCCCATTTGATGTCGAATTTCAACATTTCTAATATATTTGAATGAGTTTGTATCTGACTTTGTCAGATGTCGTCGATTAACATCCATTGAAGCCCATTGAAGTCGATTGTCACTTTGTGTTTATTGAAAATTTTCAAAGTCTATCTTCCCCATTTGAAGTCGAATTCCAACATTTCTTATATATTTGAATGAGTTTGTATCCGACTTTCTCAGATACCGTCGATTTAAATTCATTGAAGCCCATTGAGGTCGATTGTCACTTTGTGTTTATTGAAAATTTTCAAAGTCTATCTTCCCCATTTGATGTCGAATTTCAACATTTCTCATATATTTGAATGAGTTTGTATCTGACTTTGTCAGATGTCGTCGATTAACATCCATTGAAGCCCATTGAAGTCGATTGTCACTTTGTGTTTATTGAAAATTTTCAAAGTCTATCTTCCCCATTTGAAGTCGAATTTCAACATTTCTTATATATTTGAATGAGTTTGTATCTGACTTTGACAGATATCTTCGATTTACATTCATTGAAGCCCATTGAAGTCGATTGTCACTTTGTGTTGATTGAGAATTTTTAAAAGTCTATATTCCCCATTTGAAATCGAATTTCAACATTTCTTATATATTTGAATAAGTTTCTATCTGACTTTCTCAGATATCGTCGATTTAAATTCATTGAAGCCCATTGAGGTCGATTCTCACTTTGTGTTGATTGAAAATTTTCAAAGTCTATCTTCCTCATTTGATGTCGAATTCCAACATTTCTCATATATTTGAGTGAGTTCGCATCTGACTTTGTCAGATATCGTCGATTAACATCCATTGAAGCCCATTGAAGTCGATTGTCACTTTGTATTGATTGAAAATTTTCAAAGTCTATCTTCCTCATTTGATGTCGAATTTCAACATTTCTCATATATTTGAGTGAGTTCGCATCTGACTTTGTCAGATATCGTCGATTAACATCCATTGAAGTCGATTGTCACTTTGTGTTTATTGAAAATTTTCAAAGTCTATCTTCCTCATTTGATGTCTAATTTCTCATATATTTGACTCTGACTCTGTCAGATACCGTCGATTTACATTCATTGAAGCCTATTGAGGTCGATTGTCACTTTGTGTTTATTGAAAATTTTCAAAGTCTATCTTCCCCATTTGACGTCGAATTTCAACATTTCTCATATATTTGAATGAGTTTGTATCTGACTTTGTCAGATATCCTCGATTTACATTCATTGAAGCCCATTGAAGTCGATTCTCACTTTGTGTTGACTGAAAATTTTCAAAGTCTATCTTCCTCATTTGAAGTCGAATTTCAACATTTCTTATATATTTGAATGAGTTTGTTCCTGACTCTGTCAGATATCGTCGATTTACATTCATTGAAGCCCATTGAAGTCGATTGTCACTTTGTGTTGATTGAAAATTTTCAAAGTCTATCTTCCCCATTTGAAATCAAATTTCAACATTTCTTATATATTTGAATGAGTTTCTATCTGACTTTCTCAGATATCGTCGATTTAAATTCATTGAAGCCCATTGAGGTCGATTCTCACTTTGTGTTGATTGAAAATTTTCAAAGTCTATTTTCCTCATTTGATGTCGAATTTCAACATTTCTCATATATTTGAGTGAGTTCGCATCTGACTTTGTCAGATATCGTCGATTAACATCCATTGAAGCCCATTGAAGTCGATTGTCACTTTGTGTTCATTGAAAATTTTCAAAGTCTATCTTCCCCATTTGATGTCGAATTTCAACATTTCTCATATATTTGAGTGAGTTCGCATCTGACTTTGTCAGATATCGTCGATTAACATCCATTGAAGCCCATTGAGGTCGATTGTCACTTTGTGTTCATTGAAAATTTTCAAAGTCTATCTTCCCCATTTGAAGTCGAATTTCAACATTTCTTATATATTTGAATGAGTTTGTATCCGACTTTGTCAGATGTCGTCGATTAACATCCATTGAAGCCCATTGAAGTCGATTGTCACTTTGTGTTTATTGAAAATTTTCAAAGTCTATCTTCCCCATTTGAAGTCGAATTCCAACATTTCTCATATATTTGAGTGAGTTCGCATCTGACTTTGTCAGATATCGTCGATTAACATCCATTGAAGCCCATTGAAGTCGATTGTCACTTTGTGTTCATTGAAAATTTTCAAAGTCTATCTTCCCCATTTGATGTCGAATTTCAACATTTCTCATATATTTGAGTGAGTTCGCATCTGACTTTGTCAGATATCGTCGATTAACATCCATTGAAGCCCATTGAAGTCGATTGTCACTTTGTGTTCATTGAAAATTTTCAAAGTCTATCTTCCCCATTTGATGTCGAATTTCAACATTTCTCATATATTTGAGTGAGTTCGCATCTGACTTTGTCAGATATCGTCGATTAACATCCATTGAAGCACATTGAGGTCGATTGTCACTTTGTGTTCATTGAAAATTTTCAAAGTCTATCTTCCCCATTTGAAGTCGAATTTCAACATTTCTTATATATTTGAATGAGTTTGTATCCGACTTTGTCAGATGTCGTCGATTAACATCCATTGAAGCCCATTGAAGTCGATTGTCACTTTGTGTTTATTGAAAATTTTCAAAGTCTATCTTCCCCATTTGAAGTCGAATTCCAACATTTCTCATATATTTGAGTGAGTTCGCATCTGACTTTGTCAGATATCGTCGATTAACATCCATTGAAGCCCATTGAAGTCGATTGTCACTTTGTGTTCATTGAAAATTTTCAAAGTCTATCTTCCCCATTTGATGTCGAATTTCAACATTTCTCATATATTTGAATGAGTTTGTATCTGACTTTGTCAGATGTCGTCGATTAACATCCATTGAAGCCCATTGAAGTCGATTGTCACTTTGTGTTTATTGAAAATTTTCAAAGTCTATCTTCCCCATTTGAAGTCGAATTCCAACATTTCTTATATATTTGAATGAGTTTGTATCCGACTTTCTCAGATACCGTCGATTTAAATTCATTGAAGCCCATTGAGGTCGATTGTCACTTTGTGTTTATTGAAAATTTTCAAAGTCTATCTTCCCCATTTGATGTCGAATTTCAACATTTCTCATATATTTGAATGAGTTTGTATCTGACTTTGTCAGATGTCGTCGATTAACATCCATTGAAGCCCATTGAAGTCGATTGTCACTTTGTGTTTATTGAAAATTTTCAAAGTCTATCTTCCCCATTTGGAGTCGACTTTCAACATTTCTTATATATTTGAATGAGTTTGTATCTGACTTTGACAGATATCTTCGATTTACATTCATTGAAGCCCATTGAAGTCGATTGTCACTTTGTGTTGATTGAGAATTTTTAAAAGTCTATCTTCCCCATTTGAAATCGAATTTCAACATTTCTTATATATTTGAATAAGTTTCTATCTGACTTTCTCAGATATCGTCGATTTAAATTCATTGAAGCCCATTGAGGTCGATTCTCACTTTGTGTTGATTGAAAATTTTCAAAGTCTATCTTCCTCATTTGATGTCGAATTCCAACATTCCTCATATATTTGAGTGAGTTCGCATCTGACTTTGTCAGATATCGTCGATTAACATCCATTGAAGCCCATTGAAGTCGATTGTCACTTTGTATTGATTGAAAATTTTCAAAGTCTATCTTCCTCATTTGATGTCGAATTTCAACATTTCTCATATATTTGAGTGAGTTCGCATCTGACTTTGTCAGATATCGTCGATTAACATCCATTGAAGTCGATTGTCACTTTGTGTTTATTGAAAATTTTCAAAGTCTATCTTCCTCATTTGATGTCTAATTTCTCATATATTTGACTCTGACTCTGTCAGATACCGTCGATTTACATTCATTGAAGCCTATTGAGGTCGATTGTCACTTTGTGTTTATTGAAAATTTTCAAAGTCTATCTTCCCCATTTGACGTCGAATTTCAACATTTCTCATATATTTGAATGAGTTTGTATCTGACTTTGTCAGATATCCTCGATTTACATTCATTGAAGCCCATTGAAGTCGATTCTCACTTTGTGTTGACTGAAAATTTTCAAAGTCTATCTTCCTCATTTGAAGTCGAATTTCAACATTTCTTATATATTTGAATGAGTTTGTTCCTGACTCTGTCAGATATCGTCGATTTACATTCATTGAAGCCCATTGAAGTCGATTGTCACTTTGTGTTGATTGAAAATTTTCAAAGTCTATCTTCCCCATTTGAAATCGAATTTCAACATTTCTTATATATTTGAATGAGTTTCTATCTGACTTTCTCAGATATCGTCGATTTAAATTCATTGAAGCCCATTGAGGTCGATTCTCACTTTGTGTTGATTGAAAATTTTCAAAGTCTATTTTCCTCATTTGATGTCGAATTTCAACATTTCTCATATATTTGAGTGAGTTCGCATCTGACTTTGTCAGATATCGTCGATTAACATCCATTGAAGCCCATTGAAGTCGATTGTCACTTTGTGTTCATTGAAAATTTTCAAAGTCTATCTTCCCCATTTGATGTCGAATTTCAACATTTCTCATATATTTGAGTGAGTTCGCATCTGACTTTGTCAGATATCGTCGATTAACATCCATTGAAGCCCATCGAGGTCGATTGTCACTTTGTGTTCATTGAAAATTTTCAAAGTCTATCTTCCCCATTTGAAGTCGAATTTCAACATTTCTTATATATTTGAATGAGTTTGTATCCGACTTTGTCAGATGTCGTCGATTAACATCCATTGAAGCCCATTGAAGTCGATTGTCACTTTGTGTTTATTGAAAATTTTCAAAGTCTATCTTCCCCATTTGAAGTCGAATTCCAACATTTCTCATATATTTGAGTGAGTTCGCATCTGACTTTGTCAGATATCGTCGATTAACATCCATTGAAGCCCATTGAAGTCGATTGTCACTTTGTGTTCATTGAAAATTTTCAAAGTCTATCTTCCCCATTTGATGTCGAATTTCAACATTTCTCATATATTTGAATGAGTTTGTATCTGACTTTGTCAGATGTCGTCGATTAACATCCATTGAAGCCCATTGAAGTCGATTGTCACTTTGTGTTTATTGAAAATTTTCAAAGTCTATCTTCCCCATTTGAAGTCGAATTCCAACATTTCTTATATATTTGAATGAGTTTGTATCCGACTTTCTCAGATACCGTCGATTTAAATTCATTGAAGCCCATTGAGGTCGATTGTCACTTTGTGTTCATTGAAAATTTTCAAAGTCTATCTTCCCCATTTGAAGTCGAATTTCAACATTTCTTATATATTTGAATGAGTTTGTATCCGACTTTGTCAGATGTCGTCGATTAACATCCATTGAAGCCCATTGAAGTCGATTGTCACTTTGTGTTTATTGAAAATTTTCAAAGTCTATCTTCCCCATTTGAAGTCGAATTCCAACATTTCTCATATATTTGAGTGAGTTCGCATCTGACTTTGTCAGATATCGTCGATTAACATCCATTGAAGCCCATTGAAGTCGATTGTCACTTTGTGTTCATTGAAAATTTTCAAAGTCTATCTTCCCCATTTGATGTCGAATTTCAACATTTCTCATATATTTGAATGAGTTTGTATCTGACTTTGTCAGATGTCGTCGATTAACATCCATTGAAGCCCATTGAAGTCGATTGTCACTTTGTGTTTATTGAAAATTTTCAAAGTCTATCTTCCCCATTTGAAGTCGAATTCCAACATTTCTTATATATTTGAATGAGTTTGTATCCGACTTTCTCAGATACCGTCGATTTAAATTCATTGAAGCCCATTGAGGTCGATTGTCACTTTGTGTTTATTGAAAATTTTCAAAGTCTATCTTCCCCATTTGATGTCGAATTTCAACATTTCTCATATATTTGAATGAGTTTGTATCTGACTTTGTCAGATGTCGTCGATTAACATCCATTGAAGCCCATTGAAGTCGATTGTCACTTTGTGTTTATTGAAAATTTTCAAAGTCTATCTTCCCCATTTGAAGTCGAATTTCAACATTTCTTATATATTTGAATGAGTTTGTATCTGACTTTGACAGATATCTTCGATTTACATTCATTGAAGCCCATTGAAGTCGATTGTCACTTTGTGTTGATTGAGAATTTTTAAAAGTCTATCTTCCCCATTTGAAATCGAATTTCAACATTTCTTATATATTTGAATAAGTTTCTATCTGACTTTGTCAGATGTCGTCGATTAACATCCATTGAAGCCCATTGAAGTCGATTGTCACTTTGTATTGATTGAAAATTTTCAAAGTCTATCTTCCTCATTTGATGTCGAATTTCAACATTCCTCATATATTTGAGTGAGTTCGCATCTGACTTTGTCAGATATCGTCGATTAACATCCATTGAAGTCGATTGTCACTTTGTGTTTATTGAAAATTTTCAAAGTCTATCTTCCTCATTTGATGTCTAATTTCTCATATATTTGACTCTGACTCTGTCAGATACCGTCGATTTACATTCATTGAAGCCTATTGAGGTCGATTGTCACTTTGTGTTTATTGAAAATTTTCAAAGTCTATCTTCCCCATTTGACGTCGAATTTCAACATTTCTCATATATTTGAATGAGTTTGTATCTGACTTTGACAGATATCCTCGATTTACATTCATTGAAGCCCATTGAAGTCGATTCTCACTTTGTGTTGATTGAAAATTTTCAAAGTCTATCTTCCTCATTTGATGTCGAATTCCAACATTTCTCATATATTTGAGTGAGTTCGCATCTGACTTTGTCAGATATCGTCGATTAACATCCATTGAAGCCCATTGAAGTCGATTGTCACTTTGTATTGATTGAAAATTTTCAAAGTCTATCTTCCTCATTTGATGTCGAATTTCAACATTCCTCATATATTTGAGTGAGTTCGCATCTGACTTTGTCAGATATCGTCGATTAACATCCATTGAAGTCGATTGTCACTTTGTGTTTATTGAAAATTTTCAAAGTCTATCTTCCTCATTTGATGTCTAATTTCTCATATATTTGACTCTGACTCTGTCAGATACCGTCGATTTACATTCATTGAAGCCTATTGAGGTCGATTGTCACTTTGTGTTTATTGAAAATTTTCAAAGTCTATCTTCCCCATTTGACGTCGAATTTCAACATTTCTCATATATTTGAATGAGTTTGTATCTGACTTTGACAGATATCCTCGATTTACATTCATTGAAGCCCATTGAAGTCGATTCTCACTTTGTGTTGACTGAAAATTTTCAAAGTCTATCTTCCTCATTTGAAGTCGATTTTCAACATTTCTTATATATTTGAATGAGTTTGTTCCTGACTCTGTCAGATATCGTCGATTTACATTCATTGAAGCCCATTGAGATTGATTGTCACTTTGTGTTGATTGAAAATTTTCAAAGTCTATTTTCCTCATTTGATGTCGAATTTCAACATTTCTCATATATTTGAGTGAGTTCGCATCTGACTTTGTCAGATATCGTCGATTAACATCCATTGAAGCCCATTGAAGTCGATTGTCACTTTGTGTTCATTGAAAATTTTCAAAGTCTATCTTCCCCATTTGATGTCGAATTTCAACATTTCTCATATATTTGAGTGAGTTCGCATCTGACTTTGTCAGATATCGTCGATTAACATCCATTGAAGCCCATCGAGGTCGATTGTCACTTTGTGTTCATTGAAAATTTTCAAAGTCTATCTTCCCCATTTGAAGTCGAATTTCAACATTTCTTATATATTTGAATGAGTTTGTATCCGACTTTGTCAGATGTCGTCGATTAACATCCATTGAAGCCCATTGAAGTCGATTGTCACTTTGTGTTTATTGAAAATTTTCAAAGTCTATCTTCCCCATTTGAAGTCGAATTCCAACATTTCTCATATATTTGAGTGAGTTCGCATCTGACTTTGTCAGATATCGTCGATTAACATCCATTGAAGCCCATTGAAGTCGATTGTCACTTTGTGTTCATTGAAAATTTTCAAAGTCTATCTTCCCCATTTGATGTCGAATTTCAACATTTCTCATATATTTGAATGAGTTTGTATCTGACTTTGTCAGATGTCGTCGATTAACATCCATTGAAGCCCATTGAAGTCGATTGTCACTTTGTGTTTATTGAAAATTTTCAAAGTCTATCTTCCCCATTTGAAGTCGAATTCCAACATTTCTTATATATTTGAATGAGTTTGTATCCGACTTTCTCAGATACCGTCGATTTAAATTCATTGAAGCCCATTGAGGTCGATTGTCACTTTGTGTTTATTGAAAATTTTCAAAGTCTATCTTCCCCATTTGATGTCGAATTTCAACATTTCTCATATATTTGAATGAGTTTGTATCTGACTTTGTCAGATGTCGTCGATTAACATCCATTGAAGCCCATTGAAGTCGATTGTCACTTTGTGTTTATTGAAAATTTTCAAAGTCTATCTTCCCCATTTGAAGTCGAATTTCAACATTTCTTATATATTTGAATGAGTTTGTATCTGACTTTGACAGATATCTTCGATTTACATTCATTGAAGCCCATTGAAGTCGATTGTCACTTTGTGTTGATTGAGAATTTTTAAAAGTCTATCTTCCCCATTTGAAATCGAATTTCAACATTTCTTATATATTTGAATAAGTTTCTATCTGACTTTCTCAGATATCGTCGATTTAAATTCATTGAAGCCCATTGAGGTCGATTCTCACTTTGTGTTGATTGAAAATTTTCAAAGTCTATCTTCCTCATTTGATGTCGAATTTCAACATTCCTCATATATTTGAGTGAGTTCGCATCTGACTTTGTCAGATATCGTCGATTAACATCCATTGAAGTCGATTGTCACTTTGTGTTTATTGAAAATTTTCAAAGTCTATCTTCCTCATTTGATGTCTAATTTCTCATATATTTGACTCTGACTCTGTCAGATACCGTCGATTTACATTCATTGAAGCCTATTGAGGTCGATTGTCACTTTGTGTTTATTGAAAATTTTCAAAGTCTATCTTCCCCATTTGACGTCGAATTTCAACATTTCTCATATATTTGAATGAGTTTGTATCTGACTTTGACAGATATCCTCGATTTACATTCATTGAAGCCCATTGAAGTCGATTCTCACTTTGTGTTGACTGAAAATTTTCAAAGTCTATCTTCCTCATTTGAAGTCGATTTTCAACATTTCTTATATATTTGAATGAGTTTGTTCCTGACTCTGTCAGATATCGTCGATTTACATTCATTGAAGCCCATTGAGATTGATTGTCACTTTGTGTTGATTGAAAATTTTCAAAGTCTATCTTCCTCATTTGAAGTCGAATTTCAACATTTCTCATATATTTAAATGGGATCGCATCTAACTTTATCAGATATCGTCGATTAACATCCATTGAAGCCCATTGAAGTCGATTGTCACTTTGTGTTGATTGAAAATTTTCAAAGTCTATCTTCCCCATTTGAAGTCGAATTCCAACATTTCTTATATATTTGAATGAGTTTGTATCCGACTTTCTCAGATACCGTCGATTTAAATTCATTGAAGCCCATTGAGGTCGATTGTCACTTTGTGTTTATTGAAAATTTTCAAAGTCTATCTTCCCCATTTGATGTCGAATTTCAACATTTCTCATATATTTGAATGAGTTTGTATCTGACTTTGTCAGATGTCGTCGATTAACATCCATTGAAGTCGATTGTCACTTTGTGTTTATTGAAAATTTTCAAAGTCTATCTTCCCCATTTGAAGTCGAATTTCAACATTTCTTATATATTTGAATGAGTTTGTATCTGACTTTGACTGATATCTTCGATTTACATTCATTGAAGCCCATTGAAGTCGATTGTCACTTTGTGTTGATTGAGTATTTTCAAAGTCTATCTTTCCCATTTGAAATCGAATTTCAACATTTCTTATATATTTGAATGAGTTTCTATCTGACTTTCTCAGATATCGTCGATTTAAATTCATTGAAGCCCATTGAGGTCGATTCTCACTTTGTGTTGATTGAAAATTTTCAAAGTCTATCTTCCTCATTTGATGTCGAATTTCAACATTTCTCATATATTTGAGTGAGTTCGCATCTGACTTTGTCAGATATCGTCGATTAACATCCATTGAAGCCCATTGAAGTCGATTGTCACTTTGTGTTTATTGAAAATTTTCAAAGTCTATCTTCCTCATTTGATGTCGAATTTCTCATATATTTGACTCTGACTCTGTCAGATACCGTCGATTTACATTCATTGAAGCCCATTGAGGTCGATTGTCACTTTGTGTTGATTGAAAATTTCCAAAGTCTATCTTCCTCATTTGAAGTCGAATTTCAACATTTCTTATATATTTCAATGAGTTTGTATCTGACTTTGTCAGATATCGTCGATTTACATTCATTGAAGCCCATTGAAGTCGATTGTCACTTTGTGTTTATTGAAAATTTTCAAAGTCTATCTTCCCCATTTGATGTCGAATTTCAACATATCTTATATATTTGGATGAGTTTGTATCTGACTTTGTCAGATATCGTCGATTTACATTCATTGAAGCCCATTGAAGTCGATTCTCACTTTGTGTTGATTGAAAATTTCCAAAGTCTATCTTCCTCATTTGAAGTCGAATTTCAACATTTCTCATATATTTAAATGAGATCGCATCTAACTTTATCAGATATCGTCGATTAACATCCATTGAAGCCCACTGAAGTCGATTGTCACTTTGTGTTGATTGAAAATTTTCAAAGTCTATCTTTCTCATTTGATGTCGAATTTCTCATATATTTGACTCTGACTCTATCAGATACCGTCGATTTAAATTCATTGAAGCCCATTGAGGTCGATTGTCACTTTGTGTTTATTGAAAATTTTCAAAGTCTACCTTCCTCATTTGAAGTCGAATTTCAACATTTCTCATATATTTGAGTGAGTTCGCATCTGACTTTGTCAGATATCGTCGATTAACATCCATTGAAGTCGATTGTCACTTTGTGTTTATTGAAAATTTTCAAAGTCTATCTTCCTCATTTGATGTCTAATTTCTCATATATTTGACTCTGACTCTGTCAGATACCGTCGATTTACATTCATTGAAGCCTATTGAGGTCGATTGTCACTTTGTGTTTATTGAAAATTTTCAAAGTCTACCTTCCTCATTTGAAGTCGAATTTCAACATTTCTTATATATTTGAATGACTTTGTATCTGACTCTGTCAGATATCGTCGATTTACAATCATTGAAGCCCATTGAAGTCGATTGTCACTTTGTGTTGATTGAAAATTTTCAAAGTCTATCTTCCTCATTTGAAGTCGAATTTCAACATTTCTTATATATTTGAATGAGTTTCTATCTGACTTTCTCAGATATCGTCGATTTAAATTCATTGAAGCCCATTGAGGTCGATTCTCACTTTGTGTTGATTGAAAATTTTCAAAGTCTATCTTCCTCATTTGAAGTCGAATTTCAACCTTTCTTATATATTTGAATGAGTTTCTATCTGACTTTGTCAGATATCGTCGATTAACATCCATTGAAGCCCATTGAAGTCGATTGTCACTTTGTGTTTATTGAAAATTTTCAAAGTCTATCTTCCTCATTTGATGTCGAATTTCTCATATATTTGACTCTGACTCTGTCAGATACCGTCGATTTACATTCATTGAAGCCCATTGAGGTCGATTGTCACTTTGTGTTGATTGAAAATTTCCAAAGTCTATCTTCCTCATTTGAAGTCGAATTTCAACATTTCTTATATATTTGAGTGAGTTCGCATCTGACTTTGTCAGATATCGTCGATTAACATCCATTGAAGCCCATTGAAGTCGATTGTCACTTTGTGTTTATTGAAAATTTTCAAAGTCTATCTTCCTCATTTGATGTCGAATTTCTCATATATTTGACTCTGACTCTGTCAGATACCGTCGATTTACATTCATTGAAGCCCATTGAGGTCGATTGTCACTTTGTGTTGATTGAGAATTTTCAAAGTCTATCTTCCTCATTTGAAGTCGAATTTCAACATTTCTTATATATTTGAATGAGTTTGTTTCTGACTGTGTCAGATATCGTCGATTTACATTCATTGAAGTCCATTGAGGTCGATTGTCACTTTGTGTTGATTGAAAATTTCCAAAGTCTTTCTTCCTCATTTGAAGTCGAATTTCAACATTTCTTATATATTTGAATGAGTTTGTATCTGACTTTGTCAGATATCGTCGATTTACATTCATTGAAGCCCATTGAAGTCGATTGTCACTTTGTGTTTATTGAAAATTTTCAAAGTCTATCTTCCCCATTTGAAGTCGAATTTCAACATATCTTATATATTTGGATGAGTTTGTATCTGACTTTGTCAGATATCGTCGATTTACATTCATTGAAGCCCATTGAAGTCGATTCTCACTTTGTGTTTATTGAAAATTTTCAAAGTCTATCTTCCTCATTTGAAGTCGAATTCCAACATTTCTTATATATTTGAATGACTTTGTATCTGACTCTGTCAGATATCGTCAATTTACAATCATTGAAGCCCATTGAGGTCGATTGTCACTTTGTGTTTATTGAAAATTTTCAAAGTCTATCTTCCCAATTTGAAGTCGAATTTCAACATTTCTTATATATTCGAATGAGTTTGCATCTAACTTTGTCAGATATCGTCGATTTACATTCATTGAAGCCCATTGAAGTCGATTGTCACTTTGTGTTGATTGGAAATTTTCAAAGTCTATCTTCCCCATTTGAAGTCGAATTTCAACATTTCTTATATATTTTAATGAGTTTGTATCTGACTTTGTCAGATGTCGTCGATTAACATCCATTGAAGCCCATTGAAGTCGATTGTCACTTTGTGTTTATTGAAAATTTCCAAAGTCTATCTTCCCCATTTGAAGTCGAATTCCAACATTTCTTATATATTTGAATGAGTTTGTATCCGACTTTTTCAGATACCGTCGATTTAAATTCATTGAAGCCCATTGAGGTCGATTGTCACATTGTGTTTATTGAAAATTTTCAAAGTCTATCTTCCCCATTTGAAGTCGAATTTCAACATTTCTTATATATTTGAATGAGTTTGTATCTGACTTCGACAGATATCTTCGATTTACATTCATTGAAGCCCATTGAAGTCGATTGTCACTTTGTGTTGATTGAAAATTTTCAAAGTCTATCTTCCCCATTTGAAGTCGAATTTCAACATTTCTTATAAATTTGAATGAGTTTCTATCTGACTTTCTCAGATATCGTCGATTTACATTCATTGAAGCCCATTGAAGTCGATTCTCACTTTGTGTTGATTGAAAATTTTCAAAGTCTATCTTCCTCATTCGAAGTCGAATTTCAACATTTCTCATATATTTAAATGAGATCGCATCTAACTTCATCAGATATCGTCGATTAACATCCATTGAAGCCCACTGAAGTCGATTGTCACTTTGTGTTGATTGAAAATTTTCAAAGTCTATCTTTCTCATTTGATGTCGAATTTCTCATATATTTGACTCTGACTCTATCAGATACCGTCGATTTAAATTCATTGAAGCCCCTTGAGGTCGATTGTCACTTTGTGTTTATTGAAAATTTTCAAAGTCTATCTTCCCCATTTGAAGCCGAATTTCAACATTTATTATATATTTGAATGAGTTTGTATCCGACTTTCTCAGATACCGTCGATTTAAATTCATTGAAGCCTATTGAGGTCGATTGTCACTTTGTGTTTATTGAAAATTTTCAAAGTCTACCTTCCTCATTTGAAGTCGAATTTCAACATTTCTTATATATTTGAATGACTTTGTATCTGACTCTGTCAGATATCGTCGATTTACAATCATTGAAGCCCATTGAGGTCGATTGTCACTTTGTGTTTATTGAATATTTTCAAAGTCTATCTTCCCCATTTGAAGTCGAATTTCATCATTCCTTATATATTTGAATGAGTTTGTATCTGACTTTGTCAGATATCGTCGATTAACATCCATTGAAGCCCATTGAAGTCGATTGTCACTTTGTGTTTATTGAAAATTATCAAAGTCTATCTTCCCCATTTGAAGTCGAATTCCAACATTTCTTATATATTTGAATGAGTTTGTATCCGACTTTTTCAGATACCGTCGATTTAAATTCATTGAAGCCCATTGAGGTCGATTGTCACTTTGTGTTTATTGAAAATTTTCAAAGTCTATCTTCCCCATTTGAAGTCGAATTTCAACATTTCTTATATATTTGAATGAGTTTGTATCTGACTTTGACAGATATCTTCGATTTACATTCATTGAAGCCCATTGAAGTCGATTGTCACTTTGTGTTGATTGAAAATTTTCAAAGTCTATCTTCCCCATTTGAAGTCGAATTTCAACATTTCTTATAAATTTGAATGAGTTTCTATCTGACTTTCTCAGATATCGTCGATTTACATTCATTGAAGCCCATTGAAGTCGATTCTCATTTTGTGTTGATTGAAAATTTTCAAAGTCTATCTTCCTCATTTGAAGTCGAATTTCAACATTTCTCATATATTTGAATGAGTTCGCATCTAACTTTATCAGATATCGTCGATTAACATCCATTGAAGCCCATTGGAGTCGATTGTCACTTTGTGTTGATTGAAAATTTTCAAAGTCTATCTTCCCCATTTGAAGTCGAATTTCAACATTTCTTATATATTTGAATGAGTTCGCATCTAACTTTGTCAGATATCGTCGATTTACATCCATTGAAGCCCATTGAAGTCGATTGTCACTTTGTGTTGATTGAAAATTTTCAAAGTCTATCTTCCTCATTTGAAGTCGAATTTCAACATTTCTCATATATTTGAATGAGTTCGCATCTAACTTTGTCAGATATCGTCGATTTACATCCATTGAAGCCCATTGAAGTCGATTGTCACTTTGTGTTGATTGAAAATTTACAAAGTCTATCTTCCTCATTTGAAGTCGAATTTCTCATATATTTGACTTTGACTCTGTCAGATACCGTCGATTTACATTCATTGAAGCCCATTGAGGTCGATTGTCACTTTGTGTTTATTGAAAATTTTCAAAGTCTATCTTTCCCATTTGAAGTCGAATTTCAGCATTTCTTATATATTTGAATGAGTTCGCATCTAACTTTGTCAGATATCGTCGATTCACATTCATTGAAGCCCATTGAAGTCGATTGTCACTTTGTGTTGATTGAAAATTTTCAAAGTCTATCTTCCTCATTTGATGTCGAATTTCAACATTTCTCATATATTTGAGTGAGTTCGCATCTAACTTTATCAGATATCGTCGATTAACATCCATTGAAGCCCATTGAAGTCGATTGTCACTTTGTGTTGATTGAAAATTTTCAAAGTCTATCTTCCTCATTTGAAGTCGAATTTCTCATATATTTGTCTCTGACTATGTCAGATACCGTCGATTTACATTCATTGAAGCCCATTGAGGTCGATTGTCACTTTGTGTTTATTGAAAATTTTCAAAGTATCTTCCCCATTTGAAGTCGAATTCCAACATTTCTCATATATTTAAATGAGTTCGCATCTAACTTTATCAGATATCGTCGATTAACATTCATTGAAGCCCATTGAAGTCGATTGTCACTTTGTGTTGATTGAAAATTTTCAAAGTCTATCTTCCTCATTTGAAGTCGAATTTCAACATTTCTCATATATTTAAATGAGTTCGCATCTAACTTTATCAGATATCGTCGATTTACATTCATTGAAGCCCATTGAAGTCGATTCTCACTTTGTGTTGATTGAAAATTTTCAAAGTCTATCTTCCTCATTTGAAGTCGAATTTCGACATTTCTCATATATTTGAATGAGTTTGTATCTGAATTTGTCAGATATCCTCGATTTACATTCATTGAAGTCCATTGAAGTCGATTCTCACTTTGTGTTGATTGAAAATTTTCAAAGTCTATCTTCCTCATTTGAAGTCGAATTTCAACCTTTCTTATATATTTGAATGAGTTTCTATCTGACTTTCTCAGATATCGTCGATTTACATTCATTGAAGCCCATTGAAGTCGATTTTCACTTTGTGTTGATTGAAAATTTTCAAAGTCTATCTTCCTCATTTGAAGTCGAATTTCAACATTTCTCATATATTTGAATGAGTTCGCTTCTAACTTTATCAGATATCGTCGATTAACATCCATTGAAGCCCATTGAAGTCGATTGTCACTTTGTGTTGATTGAAAATTTTCAAAGTCTATCTTCCCCATTTGAAGTCGAATTTCAACATTTCTTATATATTTGAATGAGTTTGTATCTGACTTTCTCAGATATCGTCGATTTACATTCATTGAAGCCCATTGAAGTCGATTGTCACTTTGTGTTGATTGAAAATTTTCAAAGTCTATCTTCCCCATTTGAAGTCGAATTTCAACATTTCTTATATATTTGAATGAGTTTGTATCTGACTTTGACAGATATCTTCGATTTACATTCATTGAAGCCCATTGAAGTCGATTGTCACTTTGTGTTGATTGGAAATTTTCAAAGTCTATCTTCCTCATTTGAAGTCGAATTTCAACCTTTCTTATATATTTGAATGAGTTTCTATCTGACTTTCTCAGATATCGTCGATTTACATTCATTGAAGCCCATTGAAGTCGATTTTCACTTTGTGTTGATTGAAAATTTTCAAAGTCTATCTTCCTCATTTGAAGTCGAATTTCAACATTTCTCATATATTTGAATGAGTTCGCTTCTAACTTTATCAGATATCGTCGATTAACATCCATTGAAGCCCATTGAAGTCGATTGTCACTTTGTGTTGATTGAAAATTTTCAAAGTCTATCTTCCCCATTTGATGTCGAATTTCAACATTTCTCATATATTTGAGTGAGTTCGCATCTAACTTTATCAGATATCGTCGATTAACATCCATTGAAGCCCATTGAAGTCGATTGTCACTTTGTGTTGATTGAAAATTTTCAAAGTCTATCTTCCTCATTTGAAGTCGAATTTCTCATATATTTGTCTCTGACTATGTCAGATACCGTCGATTTACATTCATTGAAGCCCATTGAGGTCGATTGTCACTTTGTGTTTATTGAAAATTTTCAAAGTATCTTCCCCATTTGAAGTCGAATTCCAACATTTCTCATATATTTAAATGAGTTCGCATCTAACTTTATCAGATATCGTCGATTAACATTCATTGAAGCCCATTGAAGTCGATTCTCATTTTGTGTTGATTGAAAATTTTCAAAGTCTATCTTCCTCATTTGAAGTCGAATTTCAACATTTCTCATATATTTGAATGAGTTCGCATCTAACTTTATCAGATATCGTCGATTAACATCCATTGAAGCCCATTGGAGTCGATTGTCACTTTGTGTTGATTGAAAATTTTCAAAGTCTATCTTCCCCATTTGAAGTCGAATTTCAACATTTCTTATATATTTGAATGAGTTTGTATCTGACTTTCTCAGATATCGTCGATTTACATTCATTGAAGCCCATTGAAGTCGATTGTCACTTTGTGTTGATTGAAAATTTTCAAAGTCTATCTTCCTCATTTGAAGTCGAATTTCAACATTTCTCATATATTTGAATGAGTTCGCATCTAACTTTGTCAGATATCGTCGATTTACATCCATTGAAGCCCATTGAAGTCGATTGTCACTTTGTGTTGATTGAAAATTTACAAAGTCTATCTTCCTCATTTGAAGTCGAATTTCTCATATATTTGACTTTGACTCTGTCAGATACCGTCGATTTACATTCATTGAAGCCCATTGAGGTCGATTGTCACTTTGTGTTTATTGAAAATTTTCAAAGTCTATCTTTCCCATTTGAAGTCGAATTTCAGCATTTCTTATATATTTGAATGAGTTCGCATCTAACTTTGTCAGATATCGTCGATTCACATTCATTGAAGCCCATTGAAGTCGATTGTCACTTTGTGTTGATTGAAAATTTTCAAAGTCTATCTTCCTCATTTGATGTCGAATTTCAACATTTCTCATATATTTGAGTGAGTTCGCATCTAACTTTATCAGATATCGTCGATTAACATCCATTGAATCCCATTGAAGTCGATTGTCACTTTGTGTTGATTGAAAATTTTCAAAGTCTATCTTCCTCATTTGAAGTCGAATTTCTCATATATTTGTCTCTGACTATGTCAGATACCGTCGATTTACATTCATTGAAGCCCATTGAGGTCGATTGTCACTTTGTGTTTATTGAAAATTTTCAAAGTATCTTCCCCATTTGAAGTCGAATTCCAACATTTCTCATATATTTAAATGAGTTCGCATCTAACTTTATCAGATATCGTCGATTAACATTCATTGAAGCCCATTGAAGTCGATTGTCACTTTGTGTTGATTGAAAATTTTCAAAGTCTATCTTCCTCATTTGAAGTCGAATTTCAACATTTCTCATATATTTGAATGAGTTCGCATCTAACTTTATCAGATATCGTCGATTAACATCCATTGAAGCCCATTGGAGTCGATTGTCACTTTGTGTTGATTGAAAATTTTCAAAGTCTATCTTCCCCATTTGAAGTCGAATTTCAACATTTCTTATATATTTGAATGAGTTTGTATCTGACTTTCTCAGATATCGTCGATTTACATTCATTGAAGCCCATTGAAGTCGATTGTCACTTTGTGTTGATTGAAAATTTTCAAAGTCTATCTTCCTCATTTGAAGTCGAATTTCAACATTTCTCATATATTTGAATGAGTTCGCATCTAACTTTGTCAGATATCGTCGATTTACATCCATTGAAGCCCATTGAAGTCGATTGTCACTTTGTGTTGATTGAAAATTTACAAAGTCTATCTTCCTCATTTGAAGTCGAATTTCTCATATATTTGACTTTGACTCTGTCAGATACCGTCGATTTACATTCATTGAAGCCCATTGAGGTCGATTGTCACTTTGTGTTTATTGAAAATTTTCAAAGTCTATCTTTCCCATTTGAAGTCGAATTTCAGCATTTCTTATATATTTGAATGAGTTCGCATCTAACTTTGTCAGATATCGTCGATTCACATTCATTGAAGCCCATTGAAGTCGATTGTCACTTTGTGTTGATTGAAAATTTTCAAAGTCTATCTTCCTCATTTGATGTCGAATTTCAACATTTCTCATATATTTGAGTGAGTTCGCATCTAACTTTATCAGATATCGTCGATTAACATCCATTGAAGCCCATTGAAGTCGATTGTCACTTTGTGTTGATTGAAAATTTTCAAAGTCTATCTTCCTCATTTGAAGTCGAATTTCTCATATATTTGTCTCTGACTATGTCAGATACCGTCGATTTACATTCATTGAAGCCCATTGAGGTCGATTGTCACTTTGTGTTTATTGAAAATTTTCAAAGTATCTTCCCCATTTGAAGTCGAATTCCAACATTTCTCATATATTTAAATGAGTTCGCATCTAACTTTATCAGATATCGTCGATTAACATTCATTGAAGCCCATTGAAGTCGATTGTCACTTTGTGTTGATTGAAAATTTTCAAAGTCTATCTTCCTCATTTGAAGTCGAATTTCAACATTTCTCATATATTTAAATGAGTTCGCATCTAACTTTATCAGATATCGTCGATTTACATTCATTGAAGCCCATTGAAGTCGATTCTCACTTTGTGTTGATTGAAAATTTTCAAAGTCTATCTTCCTCATTTGAAGTCGAATTTCGACATTTCTCATATATTTGAATGAGTTTGTATCTGAATTTGTCAGATATCCTCGATTTACATTCATTGAAGTCCATTGAAGTCGATTCTCACTTTGTGTTGATTGAAAATTTTCAAAGTCTATCTTCCTCATTTGAAGTCGAATTTCAACCTTTCTTATATATTTGAATGAGTTTCTATCTGACTTTCTCAGATATCGTCGATTTACATTCATTGAAGCCCATTGAAGTCGATTTTCACTTTGTGTTGATTGAAAATTTTCAAAGTCTATCTTCCTCATTTGAAGTCGAATTTCAACATTTCTCATATATTTGAATGAGTTCGCTTCTAACTTTATCAGATATCGTCGATTAACATCCATTGAAGCCCATTGAAGTCGATTGTCACTTTGTGTTGATTGAAAATTTTCAAAGTCTATCTTCCCCATTTGAAGTCGAATTTCAACATTTCTTATATATTTGAATGAGTTTGTATCTGACTTTCTCAGATATCGTCGATTTACATTCATTGAAGCCCATTGAAGTCGATTGTCACTTTGTGTTGATTGAAAATTTTCAAAGTCTATCTTCCCCATTTGGAGTCGAATTTCAACATTTCTTATATATTTGAATGAGTTTGTATCTGACTTTGACAGATATCTTCGATTTACATTCATTGAAGCCCATTGAAGTCGATTGTCACTTTGTGTTGATTGGAAATTTTCAAAGTCTATCTTCCTCATTTGAAGTCGAATTTCAACCTTTCTTATATATTTGAATGAGTTTCTATCTGACTTTCTCAGATATCGTCGATTTACATTCATTGAAGCCCATTGAAGTCGATTTTCACTTTGTGTTGATTGAAAATTTTCAAAGTCTATCTTCCTCATTTGAAGTCGAATTTCAACATTTCTCATATATTTGAATGAGTTCGCTTCTAACTTTATCAGATATCGTCGATTAACATCCATTGAAGCCCATTGAAGTCGATTGTCACTTTGTGTTGATTGAAAATTTTCAAAGTCTATCTTCCCCATTTGAAGTCGAATTTCAACATTTCTCATATATTTAAATGAGTTCGCATCTAACTTTATCAGATATCGTCGATTTACATTCATTGAAGCCCATTGAAGTCGATTGTCACTTTGTGTTTATTGAAAATTTTCAAAGTCTATCTTCCCCATTTGAAGTCGAATTTCAACATTTCTTATATATTTGAATGAGTTTGTATCTGACTTTGACAGATATCTTCGATTTACATTCATTGAAGCCCATTGAAGTCGATTGTCACTTTGTGTTGATTGAAAATTTTCAAAGTCTATCTTCCCCATTTGAAGTCGAATTTCAACATTTCTTATAAATTTGAATGAGTTTCTATCTGACTTTCTCAGATATCGTCGATTTACATTCATTGAAGCCCATTGAAGTCGATTCTCACTTTGTGTTGATTGAAAATTTTCAAAGTCTATCTTCCTCATTTGAAGTCGAATTTCAACATTTCTCATATATTTGAATGAGTTCGCATCTAACTTTATCAGATATCGTCGATTAACATCCATTGAAGCCCATTGAAGTCGATTGTCACTTTGTGTTGATTGAAAATTTTCAAAGTCTATCTTCCCCATTTGAAGTCGAATTTCAACATTTCTTATATATTTGAATGAGTTTGTATCTGACTTTCTCAGATATCGTCGATTTACATTCATTGAAGCCCATTGAAGTCGATTGTCACTTTGTGTTGATTGAAAATTTTCAAAGTCTATCTTCCCCATTTGAAGTCGAATTTCAACATTTCTTTTATATTTGAATGAGTTTGTATCTGACTTTCTCAGATATCGTCGATTTACATTCATTGAAGCCCATTGAAGTCGATTGTCACTTTGTGTTGATTGAAAATTTTCAAAGTCTATCTTCCTCATTTGAAGTCGAATTTCAACATTTCTCATATATTTGAATGAGTTTGCATCTAACTTTTTCAGATATCGTCGATTAACATTCATTGAAGCCCATTGAAGTCGATTGTCACTTTGTGTTTATTGAAAATTTTCAAAGTCTATCTTCCCCATTTGAAGTCGAATTTCAACATTTCTTATATATTTGAATGAGTTTGTATCTGACTTTGACAGATATCTTCGATTTACATTCATTGAAGCCCATTGAAGTCGATTGTCACTTTGTGTTGATTGAAAATTTTCAAAGTCTATCTTCCCCATTTGAAGTCGAATTTCAACATTTCTTATAAATTTGAATGAGTTTCTATCTGACTTTCTCAGATATCGTCGATTTACATTCATTGAAGCCCATTGAAGTCGATTCTCACTTTGTGTTGATTGAAAATTTTCAAAGTCTATCTTCCCCATTTGAAGTCGAATTTCAACATTTCTTATATATTTGAATGAGTTTGTATCTGACTTTCTCAGATATCGTCGATTTACATTCATTGAAGCCCATTGAAGTCGATTGTCACTTTGTGTTGATTGAAAATTTTCAAAGTCTATCTTCCCCATTTGAAGTCGAATTTCAACATTTCTTTTATATTTGAATGAGTTTGTATCTGACTTTCTCAGATATCGTCGATTTACATTCATTGAAGCCCATTGAAGTCGATTGTCACTTTGTGTTGATTGAAAATTTTCAAAGTCTATCTTCCTCATTTGAAGTCGAATTTCAACATTTCTCATATATTTGAATGAGTTTGCATCTAACTTTTTCAGATATCGTCGATTAACATTCATTGAAGCCCATTGAAGTCGATTGTCACTTTGTGTTTATTGAAAATTTTCAAAGTCTATCTTCCCCAATTGAAGTCGAATTTCAACATTTCTTATATATTTGAATGAGTTTGTATCTGACTTTGACAGATATCTTCGATTTACATTCATTGAAGCCCATTGAAGTCGATTGTCACTTTGTGTTGATTGAAAATTTTCAAAGTCTATCTTCCCCATTTGAAGTCGAATTTCAACATTTCTTATAAATTTGAATGAGTTTCTATCTGACTTTCTCAGATATCGTCGATTTACATTCATTGAAGCCCATTGAAGTCGATTCTCACTTTGTGTTGATTGAAAATTTTCAAAGTCTATCTTCCTCATTTGAAGTCGAATTTCAACATTTCTCATATATTTGAATGAGTTCGCATCTAACTTTATCAGATATCGTCGATTAACATCCATTGAAGCCCATTGAAGTCGATTGTCACTTTGTGTTGATTGAAAATTTTCAAAGTCTATCTTCCCCATTTGAAGTCGAATTTCAACATTTCTTATATATTTGAATGAGTTTGTATCTGACTTTCTCAGATATCGTCGATTTACATTCATTGAAGCCCATTGAAGTCGATTATCACTTTGTGTTGATTGAAAATTTTCAAAGTCTATCTTCCTCATTTGAAGTCGAATTTCAACATTTCTCATATATTTGAATGAGTTTGCATCTAACTTTTTCAGATATCGTCGATTAACATTCATTGAAGCCCATTGAAGTCGATTATCACTTTGTGTTGATTGAAAATTTTCAAAGTCTATCTTCCTCATTTGAAGTCGAATTCCGACATTTCTCATATATTTGAATGAGTTTGTATCTGAATTTGTCAGATATCCTCGATTTACATTCATTGAAGTCCATTGAAGTCGATTCTCACTTTGTGTTGATTGAAAATTTTCAAAGTCTATCTTCCTCATTTGAAGTCGAATTTCAACCTTTCTTATATATTTGAATGAGTTTCTATCTGACTTTCTCAGATATCGTCGATTTACATTCATTGAAGCCCATTGAAGTCGATTTTCACTTTGTGTTGATTGAAAATTTTCAAAGTCTATCTTCCTCATTTGAAGTCGAATTTCAACATTTCTCATATATTTGAATGAGTTCGCTTCTAACTTTATCAGATATCGTCGATTAACATCCATTGAAGCCCATTGAAGTCGATTGTCACTTTGTGTTTATTGAAAATTTTCAAAGTCTATCTTCCCCATTTGAAGTCGAATTTCAACATTTCTTATATATTTGAATGAGTTTGTATCTGACTTTGACAGATATCTTCGATTTACATTCATTGAAGCCCATTGAAGTCGATTGTCACTTTGTGTTGATTGAAAATTTTCAAAGTCTATCTTCCCCATTTGAAGTCGAATTTCAACATTTCTTATAAATTTGAATGAGTTTCTATCTGACTTTCTCAGATATCGTCGATTTACATTCATTGAAGCCCATTGAAGTCGATTCTCACTTTGTGTTGATTGAAAATTTTCAAAGTCTATCTTCCTCATTTGAAGTCGAATTTCAACATTTCTCATATATTTGAATGAGTTCGCATCTAACTTTATCAGATATCGTCGATTAACATCCATTGAAGCCCATTGAAGTCGATTGTCACTTTGTGTTGATTGAAAATTTTCAAAGTCTATCTTCCCCATTTGAAGTCGAATTTCAACATTTCTCATATATTTGAATGAGTTTGTATCTGACTTTCTCAGATATCGTCGATTTACATTCATTGAAGCCCATTGAAGTCGATTGTCACTTTGTGTTGATTGAAAATTTTCAAAGTCTATCTTCCTCATTTGAAGTCGAATTTCAACATTTCTCATATATTTGAATGAGTTTGCATCTAACTTTGTCAGATATCGTCGATTTACATCCATTGAAGCCCATTGAAGTCGATTGTCACTTTGTGTTGATTGAAAATTTACAAAGTCTATCTTCCTCATTTGAAGTCGAATTTCTCATATATTTGACTCTGACTCTGTCAGATACCGTCGATTTACATTCATTGAAGCCCATTGAGGTCGATTGTCACTTTGTGTTTATTGAAAATTTTCAAAGTCTATCTTCCCCATTTGAAGTCGAATTCCAACATTTCTTATATATTTGAATGAGTTTGCATCTAACTTTGTCAGATATCGTCGATTTACATTCATTGAAGCCCATTGAAGTCGATTGTCACTTTGTGTTGATTGAAAATTTTCAAAGTCTATCTTCCCCATTTGAAGTCGAATTCCAACATTTCTTATATATTTGAATGAGTTTGTATCCGACTTTCTCAGATACCGTCGATTTACATTCATTGAAGCCCATTGAGGTCGATTGTCACTTTGTGTTTATTGAAAATTTTCAAAGTCTATCTTCCCCATTTGAAGTCGAATTCCAACATTTCTTATATATTTGAATGAGTTTGCATCTAACTTTGTCAGATATCGTCGATTTACATTCATTGAAGCCCATTGAGGTCGATTGTCACTCTGTGTTTATTGAAAATTTTCAAAGTCTATCTTCCCCATTTGAAGTCGAATTTCAACATTTCTTATATATTTGAATGAGTTTGTATCTGACTTTGACAGATATCTTCGATTTACATTCATTGAAGCCCATTGAAGTCGATTGTCACTTTGTGTTGATTGAAAATTTTCAAAGTCTATCTTCCCCATTTGAAGTCGAATTTCAACATTTCTTATATATTTGAATGAGTTTGCATCTAACTTTGTCAGATATCGTCGATTTACATTCATTGAAGCCCATTGAAGTCGATTGTCACTTTGTGTTGATTGAAAATTTTCAAAGTCTATCTTCCCCATTTGAAGTCGAATTTCAACATTTCTTATAAATTTGAATGAGTTTCTATCTGACTTTGACAGATATCTTCGATTTACATTCATTGAAGCCCATTGAAGTCGATTGTCACTTTGTGTTGATTGAAAATTTTCAAAGTCTATCTTCCCCATTTGAAGTCGAATTTCAACATTTCTTATATATTTGAATGAGTTTGCATCTAACTTTGTCAGATATCGTCGATTTACATTCATTGAAGCCCATTGAAGTCGATTGTCACTTTGTGTTGATTGAAAATTTTCAAAGTCTATCTTCCCCATTTGAAGTCGAATTCCAACATTTCTTATATATTTGAATGAGTTTGTATCCGACTTTCTCAGATAGCGTCGATTTAAATTCATTGAAGCCCATTGAGGTCGATTGTCACTCTGTGTTTATTGAAAATTTTCAAAGTCTATCTTCCCCATTTGAAGTCGAATTTCAACATTTCTTATATATTTGAATGAGTTTGTATCTGACTTTGACAGATATCTTCGATTTACATTCATTGAAGCCCATTGAAGTCGATTGTCACTTTGTGTTGATTGAAAATTTTCAAAGTCTATCTTCCCCATTTGAAGTCGAATTTCAACATTTCTTATAAATTTGAATGAGTTTCTATCTGTCTTTCTCAGATATCGTCGATTTACATTCATTGAAGCCCATTGAAGTCGATTGTCACTTTGTGTTGATTGAAAATTTTCAAAGTCTATCTTCCCCATTTGAAGTCGAATTTCAACATTTCTTATAAATTTGAATGAGTTTCTATCTGACTTTCTCAGATATCGTCGATTTACATTCATTGAAGCCCATTGAAGTCGATTTTCACTTTGTGTTGATTGAAAATTTTCAAAGTCTATCTTCCTCATTTGAAGTCGAATTTCAACATTTCTCATATATTTTAATGAGTTCGCATCTAACTTTATCAGATATCGTCGATTAACATCCATTGAAGCCCATTGAAGTCGATTGTCACTTTGTGTTGATTGAAAATTTTCAAAGTCTATCTTCCCCATTTGAAGTCGAATTTCAACATTTCTTATATATTCGAATGAGTATGTATCTGACTTTCTCAGATATCGTCGATTTACATTCATTGAAGCCCATTGAAGTCGATTGTCACTTTGTGTTGATTGAAAATTTTCAAAGTCTATCTTCCTCATTTGAAGTCGAATTTCAACATTTCTCATATATTTGAATGAGTTTGCATCTAACTTTGTCAGATATCGTCGATTTACATCCATTGAAGCCCATTGAAGTCGATTGTCACTTTGTGTTGATTGAAAATTTACAAAGTCTATCTTCCTCATTTGAAGTCGAATTTCTCATATATTTGACTCTGACTCTGTCAGATACCGTCGATTTACATTCATTGAAGCCCATTGAGGTCGATTGTCACTTTGTGTTGATTGAAAATTTTCAAAGTCTATCTTCCTCATTTGATGTCGAATTTCAACATTTCTCATATATTTGAGTGAGTTCGCATCTAACTTTATCAGATATCGTCGATTAACATCCATTGAAGTCGATTGTCACTTTGTGTTGATTGAAAATTTTCAAAGTCTATCTTCCTCATTTGTAGTCGAATTTCTCATATATTTGACTCTGACTCTGTCAGATACCGTCGATTTACATTCATTGAAGCCCATTGAGGTCGATTGTCACTTTGTGTTTATTGAAAATTTTCAAAGTCTATCTTCCCCATTTGAAGTCGAATTTCTACATTTCTTATATATTTGAATGAGTTTGCATCTAACTTTATCAGATATCGTCGATTAACATCCATTGAAGCCCATTGAAGTCGATTGTCACTTTGTGTTGATTGAAAATTTTCAAAGTCTATCTTCCTCATTTGAAGTCGAATTTCTCATATAATTGACTCTGACTCTGTCAGATACCGTCGATTTACATTCATTGAAGCCCACTGAGGTAGATTGTCACTTTGTTTTTATTGAAAATTTTCAAAGTCTATCTTCCCAATTTGAAGTCGAATTTCATCATTTCTCATATATTTGAATGAGTTTGTATCTGACTTTGTCAGATATCGCCGATTTACATTCATTGAAGCCCACTGAAGTCGATTCTCACTTTGTGTTGATTGAAAATTTTCAAAGTCTATCGTCCTCATTTGTAGTCGAATTTCTCATATATTTGTCTCTGACTCTGTCAGATACCGTCGCTTTACATTCATTGAAGCCCATTGAGGTCGATTGTCACTTTGTGTTTATTGAAAATTTTCAAAGTCTATCTTCCCCATTTGAAGTCGAATTTCAACATTTCTCATATATTTTAATGAGTTTGCATCTAACTTTGTCAGATATCATCGATTTACATCCATTGAAGCCCATTGAAGTCGATTGTCACTTTGTGTTGATAGAAAATTTTCAAAGTCTATCTTCCTCATTTGAAGTCGAATTTCTCATATAGTTGACTCTGACTCTGTCAGATACCGTCGATTTACATTCATTGAAGCCCACTGAGGTAGATTGTCACTTTGTGTTTATTGAAAATTTTCAAAGTTTATCTTCCCCATTTGAAGTCGAATTTCATCATTTCTTATATATTTGAATGAGTTTGTATCTGACTTTGTCAGATATCGTCGATTAACATTCATTGAAGCCCAATGAAGTCGATTGTCACTTTGTGTTTATTGAAAATTTTCAAAGAATCTTCCCCATTTGATGTCGAATTTCAACATTTCTCATATATTTGAGTGAGTTCGGATCTGACTTTGTCAGATATCGTCGATTAACATCCATTGAAGACCATTGAAGTCGATTGTCACTTTGTGTTGATTGAAAATTTTCAAAGTCTATCTTCCTCAGTTGGAGTCGAATTTCAAAATTTCTCATATATTCGAATGAGTTTGCAACTAACTTTGTCAGATATCGTCGTTTACATTCATTGAAGCCCATTGAAGTCGATTCTCACTTTGTGTTGATTGAAAATTTTCAAAGTCTATCTTCCTCATTTGAAGTCGAATTTCGACATTTCTCATATATTTGAATGAGTTTGTATCTGACTTTGTCAGATATCCTCGATTTACATTCATTGAAGCCCATTGAAGTCGATTCTCACTTTGTGTTGATTGAAAATTTTCAAAGTCTATCTTCCTCATTTGAAGTCGAATTTCAACATTTCTTATATATTTGAATGAGTTTGTATCTGACTCTGTCAGATATCGTCGATTTACATCCATTGAAGCCCATTGAAGTCGATTGTCACTTTGTGTTGATTGAAAATTTTCAAAGTCTATCTTCCTTATTTGAAGTCGAATTTCAACATTTCTCATATATTTTAATGAGTTTGCATCTAACTTTGTCAGATATCATCGATTTACATCCATTGAAGCCCATTGAAGTCGATTGTCACTTTGTGTTTATTGAAAATTTTCAAAGTCTATCTTCCCCATTTGAAGTCGAATTTCAACATTTCTCATATATTTTAATGAGTTTGCATCTAACTTTGTCAGATATCATCGATTTACATCCATTGAAGCCCATTGAAGTCGATTGTCACTTTGTGTTGATTGAAAATTTTCAAAGTCTATCTTCCTCATTTGAAGTCGAATTTCTCATATATTTGACTCCGACTCTGTCAGATACCGTCGATTTACATTCATTGGAGCCCATTGAGGTCGATTGTCACTTTGTGTTGATTGAAAATTTTCAAAGTCTATCTTCCTCATTTGAAGTCGAATTTCAACATTTCTCATATATTTTAATGAGTTTGCATCTAACTTTGTCAGATATCATCGATTTACATCCATTGAAGCCCATTGAAGTCGATTGTCACTTTGTGTTTATTGAAAATTTTCAAAGTCTATTTTTCCCATTTAAAGTCGAATTTCAACATTTCTCATATATTTTAATGAGTTTGCATCTAACTTTGTCAGATATCATCGATTTACATCCATTGAAGCCCATTGAAGTCGATTGTCACTTTGTGTTGATTGAAAATTTTCAAAGTCTATCTTCCTCATTTGAAGTCGAATTTCTCATATATTTGACTCTGACTCTGTCAGATACCGTCGATTTACATTCATTGAAGCCCACTGAGGTAGATTGTCACTTTGTGTTTATTGGAAATTTTCAAAGTTTATCTTCCCCATTTGAAGTCGAATTTCATCATTTCTTATATATTTGAATGAGTTTGTATCTGACTTTGTCAGATATCGTCGATTAACATTCATTGAAGCCCAATGAAGTCGATTGTCGCTTTGTGTTTATTGAAAATTTTCAAAGAATCTTCCCCATTTGAAGTCGAATATCAACATTTCTCATATATTTAAATGAGTTCGCATCTAACTTTATCAGATATCGTCGATTAACATTCATTGAAGCCCATTGAAGTCGATTGTCACTTTGTGTTGATTGAAAATTTTCAAAGTCTATCTTCCTCATTTGATGTCGAATTTCAACATTTCTCATATATTTGAATGAGTTTGTATCTGACTTTGTCAGATATCCTCGATTTACATTCATTGAAGCCCATTGAAGTCGATTCTCACTTTGTGTTGATTGAAAATTTTCAAAGTCTATCTTCCTCATTTGAAGTCGAATTTCAACATTTCTTATATATTTGAATGAGTTTGTATCTGACTCTGTCAGATATCGTCGATTTACATCCATTGAAGCCCATTGAAGTCGATTGTCACTTTGTGTTGATTGAAAATTTTCAAAGTCTATCTTCCTTATTTGAAGTCGAATTTCTCATATATTTGACTCCGACTCTGTCAGATACCGTCGATTTACATTCATTGGAGCCCATTGAGGTCGATTGTCACTTTGTGTTGATTGAAAATTTTCAAAGTCTATCTTCCTCATTTGAAGTCGAATTTCAACATTTCTCATATATTTTAATGAGTTTGCATCTAACTTTGTCAGATATCATCGATTTACATCCATTGAAGCCCATTGAAGTCGATTGTCACTTTGTGTTTATTGAAAATTTTCAAAGTCTATTTTCCCCATTTGAAGTCGAATTTCAACATTTCTCATATATTTTAATGAGTTTGCATCTAACTTTGTCAGATATCATCGATTTACATCCATTGAAGCCCATTGAAGTCGATTGTCACTTTGTGTTGATTGAAAATTTTCAAAGTCTATCTTCCTCATTTGAAGTCGAATTTCTCATATATTTGACTCTGACTCTGTCAGATACCGTCGATTTACATTCATTGAAGCCCACTGAGGTAGATTGTCACTTTGTGTTTATTGAAAATTTTCAAAGTTTATCTTCCCCATTTGAAGTCGAATTTCATCATTTCTTATATATTTGAATGAGTTTGTATCTGACTTTGTCAGATATCGTCGATTAACATTCATTGAAGCCCAATGAAGTCGATTGTCGCTTTGTGTTTATTGAAAATTTTCAAAGAATCTTCCCCATTTGAAGTCGAATATCAACATTTCTCATATATTTAAATGAGTTCGCATCTAACTTTATCAGATATCGTCGATTAACATTCATTGAAGCCCATTGAAGTCGATTGTCACTTTGTGTTGATTGAAAATTTTCAAAGTCTATCTTCCTCATTTGATGTCGAATTTCAACATTTCTCATATATTTGAGTGAGTTCGGATCTGACTTTGTCAGATATCGTCTATTAACATCCATTGAAGCCCATTGAAGTCGATTGTCACTTTGTGTTGATTGAAAATTTTCAAAGTCTATCTTCCTCATTTGAAGTCGAATTTCTCATATAGTTGACTCTGACTCTGTCAGATACCGTCGATTTACATTCATTGAAGCCCACTGAGGTAGATTGTCACTTTGTGTTTATTGAAAATTTTCAAAGTTTATCTTCCCCATTTGAAGTCGAATTTCATCATTTCTTATATATTTGAATGAGTTTGTATCTGACTTTGTCAGATATCGTCGATTAACATTCATTGAAGCCCAATGAAGTCGATTGTCACTTTGTGTTTATTGAAAATTTTCAAAGAATCTTCCCCATTTGATGTCGAATTTCAACATTTCTCATATATTTGAGTGAGTTCGGATCTGACTTTGTCAGATATCGTCGATTAACATCCATTGAAGACCATTGAAGTCGATTGTCACTTTGTGTTGATTGAAAATTTTCAAAGTCTATCTTCCTCAGTTGGAGTCGAATTTCAAAATTTCTCATATATTCGAATGAGTTTGCAACTAACTTTGTCAGATATCGTCGTTTACATTCATTGAAGCCCATTGAAGTCGATTCTCACTTTGTGTTGATTGAAAATTTTCAAAGTCTATCTTCCTCATTTGAAGTCGAATTTCGACATTTCTCATATATTTGAATGAGTTTGTATCTGACTTTGTCAGATATCCTCGATTTACATTCATTGAAGCCCATTGAAGTCGATTCTCACTTTGTGTTGATTGAAAATTTTCAAAGTCTATCTTCCTCATTTGAAGTCGAATTTCAACATTTCTTATATATTTGAATGAGTTTGTATCTGACTCTGTCAGATATCGTCGATTTACATCCATTGAAGCCCATTGAAGTCGATTGTCACTTTGTGTTGATTGAAAATTTTCAAAGTCTATCTTCCTTATTTGAAGTCGAATTTCAACATTTCTCATATATTTTAATGAGTTTGCATCTAACTTTGTCAGATATCATCGATTTACATCCATTGAAGCCCATTGAAGTCGATTGTCACTTTGTGTTTATTGAAAATTTTCAAAGTCTATCTTCCCCATTTGAAGTCGAATTTCAACATTTCTCATATATTTTAATGAGTTTGCATCTAACTTTGTCAGATATCATCGATTTACATCCATTGAAGCCCATTGAAGTCGATTGTCACTTTGTGTTGATTGAAAATTTTCAAAGTCTATCTTCCTCATTTGAAGTCGAATTTCTCATATATTTGACTCCGACTCTGTCAGATACCGTCGATTTACATTCATTGGAGCCCATTGAGGTCGATTGTCACTTTGTGTTGATTGAAAATTTTCAAAGTCTATCTTCCTCATTTGAAGTCGAATTTCAACATTTCTCATATATTTTAATGAGTTTGCATCTAACTTTGTCAGATATCATCGATTTACATCCATTGAAGCCCATTGAAGTCGATTGTCACTTTGTGTTTATTGAAAATTTTCAAAGTCTATTTTTCCCATTTAAAGTCGAATTTCAACATTTCTCATATATTTTAATGAGTTTGCATCTAACTTTGTCAGATATCATCGATTTACATCCATTGAAGCCCATTGAAGTCGATTGTCACTTTGTGTTGATTGAAAATTTTCAAAGTCTATCTTCCTCATTTGAAGTCGAATTTCTCATATATTTGACTCTGACTCTGTCAGATACCGTCGATTTACATTCATTGAAGCCCACTGAGGTAGATTGTCACTTTGTGTTTATTGGAAATTTTCAAAGTTTATCTTCCCCATTTGAAGTCGAATTTCATCATTTCTTATATATTTGAATGAGTTTGTATCTGACTTTGTCAGATATCGTCGATTAACATTCATTGAAGCCCAATGAAGTCGATTGTCGCTTTGTGTTTATTGAAAATTTTCAAAGAATCTTCCCCATTTGAAGTCGAATATCAACATTTCTCATATATTTAAATGAGTTCGCATCTAACTTTATCAGATATCGTCGATTAACATTCATTGAAGCCCATTGAAGTCGATTGTCACTTTGTGTTGATTGAAAATTTTCAAAGTCTATCTTCCTCATTTGATGTCGAATTTCAACATTTCTCATATATTTGAATGAGTTTGTATCTGACTTTGTCAGATATCCTCGATTTACATTCATTGAAGCCCATTGAAGTCGATTCTCACTTTGTGTTGATTGAAAATTTTCAAAGTCTATCTTCCTCATTTGAAGTCGAATTTCAACATTTCTTATATATTTGAATGAGTTTGTATCTGACTCTGTCAGATATCGTCGATTTACATCCATTGAAGCCCATTGAAGTCGATTGTCACTTTGTGTTGATTGAAAATTTTCAAAGTCTATCTTCCTTATTTGAAGTCGAATTTCTCATATATTTGACTCCGACTCTGTCAGATACCGTCGATTTACATTCATTGGAGCCCATTGAGGTCGATTGTCACTTTGTGTTGATTGAAAATTTTCAAAGTCTATCTTCCTCATTTGAAGTCGAATTTCAACATTTCTCATATATTTTAATGAGTTTGCATCTAACTTTGTCAGATATCATCGATTTACATCCATTGAAGCCCATTGAAGTCGATTGTCACTTTGTGTTTGAAAATTGAAAATTTTCAAAGTCTATTTTCCCCATTTGAAGTCGAATTTCAACATTTCTCATATATTTTAATGAGTTTGCATCTAACTTTGTCAGATATCATCGATTTACATCCATTGAAGCCCATTGAAGTCGATTGTCACTTTGTGTTGATTGAAAATTTTCAAAGTCTATCTTCCTCATTTGAAGTCGAATTTCTCATATATTTGACTCTGACTCTGTCAGATACCGTCGATTTACATTCATTGAAGCCCACTGAGGTAGATTGTCACTTTGTGTTTATTGAAAATTTTCAAAGTTTATCTTCCCCATTTGAAGTCGAATTTCATCATTTCTTATATATTTGAATGAGTTTGTATCTGACTTTGTCAGATATCGTCGATTAACATTCATTGAAGCCCAATGAAGTCGATTGTCGCTTTGTGTTTATTGAAAATTTTCAAAGAATCTTCCCCATTTGAAGTCGAATATCAACATTTCTCATATATTTAAATGAGTTCGCATCTAACTTTATCAGATATCGTCGATTAACATTCATTGAAGCCCATTGAAGTCGATTGTCACTTTGTGTTGATTGAAAATTTTCAAAGTCTATCTTCCTCATTTGATGTCGAATTTCAACATTTCTCATATATTTGAGTGAGTTCGGATCTGACTTTGTCAGATATCGTCTATTAACATCCATTGAAGCCCATTGAAGTCGATTGTCACTTTGTGTTGATTGAAAATTTTCAAAGTCTATCTTCCTCAGTTGGAGTCGAATTTCAAAATTTCTCATATATTCGAATGAGTTTGCAACTAACTTTGTCAGATATCGTCGTTTACATTCATTGAAGCCCATTGAAGTCGATTCTCACTTTGTGTTGATTGAAAATTTTCAAAGTCTATCTTCCTCATTTGAAGTCGAATTTCGACATTTCTCATATATTTGAATGAGTTTGTATCTGACTTTGTCAGATATCCTCGATTTACATTCATTGAAGCCCATTGAAGTCGATTCTCACTTTGTGTTGAGTGAAAATTTTCAAAGTCTATCTTCCTCATTTGAAGTCGAATTTCAACATTTCTTATATATTTGAATGAGTTTGTATCTGACTCTGTCAGATATCGTCGATTTACATTCATTGAAGCCCATTGAGGTCGATTGTCAATTTGTGTTTATTGAAAATTTTCAAAGTCTATCTTTCCCATTTGAAGTCGAATTTCAACATTTCTCATATATTTTAATGAGTTTGCATCTAACTTTGTCAGATATCATCGATTTACATCCATTGAAGCCCATTGAAGTCGATTGTCACTTTGTGTTGATTGAAAATTTTCAAAGTCTATCTTCCTCATTTGAAGTCGAATTTCTCATATATTTGACTCTGACTCTGTCAGATACCGTCGATTTACATTCATTGAAGCCCACTGAGGTAGATTGTCACTTTGTGTTTATTGAAAATTTTCAAAGTTTATCTTCCCCATTTGAAGTCGAATTTCATCATTTCTTATATATTTGAATGAGTTTGTATCTGACTTTGTCAGATATCGTCGATTAACATTCATTGAAGCCCAATGAAGTCGATTGTCACTTTGTGTTTATTGAAAATTTTCAAAGAATCTTCCCCATTTGAAGTCGAATATCAACATTTCTCATATATTTAAATGAGTTCGCATCTAACTTTATCAGATATCGTCGATTAACATTCATTGAAGCCCATTGAAGTCGATTGTCACTTTGTGTTGATTGAAAATTTTCAAAGTCTATCTTCCTCATTTGATGTCGAATTTCAACATTTCTCATATATTTGAGTGAGTTCGGATCTGACTTTGTCAGATATCGTCGATTAACATCCATTGAAGCCCATTGAAGTCGATTGTCACTTTGTGTTGATTGAAAATTTTCAAAGTCTATCTTCCTCATTTGAAGTCGAATTTCGACATTTCTCATATATTTGAATGAGTTTGTATCTGACTTTGTCAGATATCCTCGATTTACATTCATTGAAGCCCATTGAAGTCGATTCTCACTTTGTGTTGATTGAAAATTTTCGAAGTCTATCTTCCTCATTTGAAGTCGAATTTCAACATTTCTTATATATTTGAATGAGTTTGTATCTGACTCTGTTAGATATCGTCGATTTACATTCATTGAAGCCCATTGAGGTCGATTGTCAATTTGTGTTTATTGAAAATTTTCAAAGTCTATCTTTCCCATTTGAAGTCGAATTTCAAAATTTTTCATATATATGAATGAGTTTGCAACTAACTTTGTCAGATATCGTCGTTTACATTCATTGAAGCCCATTGAGGTCGATTGTCACTTTGTGTTTATTGAAAATTTTCAAAGTCTATCTTCCCCATTTGAAGTCGAATTTCAACATTTCTTATATATTTGAATGAGTTTGCATCTAACTTTATCAGATATCGTCGATTTACATTCATTGAAGCCCACTGAGGTAGATTGTAACTTTGTGTTTATTGAAAATTTTCAAAGTTTATCTTCCCCATTTGAAGTCGAATTTCATCATTTCTTATATATTTGAATGAGTTTGTATCTGACTTTGTCAGATATCGTCGATTAACATTCATTGAAGCCCAATGAAGTCGATTGTCACTTTGTGTTTATTGAAAATTTTCAAAGAATCTTCCCCATTTGAAGTCGAATTTCAACATTTCTCATATATTTAAATGATTTCGCATCTAACTTTATCAGATATCGTCGATTAACATTCATTGAAGCCCATTGAAGTCGATTGTCACTTTGTGTTGATTGAAAATTTTCAAAGTCTATCTTCCTCATTTGATGTCGAATTTCAACATTTCTCATATATTTGAGTGAGTTCGGATCTGACTTTGTCAGATATCGTCGATTAACATCCATTGAAGCCCATTGAAGTCGATTGTCACTTTGTGTTGATTGAAAATTTTCAAAGTCTATCTTCCTCAGTTGGAGTCGAATTTCAAAATTTCTCATATATTCGAATGAGTTTGCAACTAACTTTGTCAGATATCGTCGTTTACATTCATTGAAGCGCATTGAAGTCGATTCTCACTTTGTGTTGATTGAAAATTTTCAAAGTCTATCTTCCTCATTTGAAGTCGAATTCCAACATTCCTTATATATTTGAATGAGTTTGTATCTGACTTTGTCAGATATCCTCGATTTACATTCATTGAAGTCCATTGAAGTCGATTCTCACTTTGTGTTGATTGAAAATTTTCAAAGTCTATCTTCCTCATTTGAAGTCGAATTTCAACATTTCTTATATATTTGAATGAGTTTGTATCTGACTCTGTCAGATATCGTCGATTTACATTCATTGAAGCCCATTGAGGTCGATTGTCAATTTGTGTTTATTGAAAATTTTCAAAGTCTATCTTTCCCATTTGAAGTCGAATTTCAACATTTCTCATATATTTAAATGAGTTCGCATCTAACTGATATCGTCGATTTACATTCATTGAAGCCCAATTGAAGTCGATTCTCACTTTGTGTTGATTGAAAATTTTCAAAGTCTATCTTCCTCATTTGAAGCCGAATTTCAACATTTCTCATATATTTGAATGAGTTTGTATCCAACTTTATCAGATATCGTCGATTTACATTCATTGAAGCCCATTGAAGTCGATTCTCACTTTGTGTTGATTGAAAATTTTCAAAGTCTATCTTCCTCATTTGATGTCGAATTTCAACATTTCTCATATATTTGAGTGAGTTCGCATCTGACTTTGTCAGATATCGTCGATTAACATCCATTGAAGCCCATTGAAGTCGATTGTCACTTTGTGTTGATTGAAAATTTTCAAAGTCTATCATCCTCATTTGAAGTCGAATTTCTCATATATTTGACTCTGACTCTGTCAGATACCGTCGATTTACATTCATCGAGCCCATTGAAGTCGATTCTCACTTTGTGTTGATTGGAAATTTTCAAAGTCTATCTTCCTCATTTGATGTCGAATTTCAACATTTCTCATATATTTGAGTGAGTTCGCATCTGACTTTGTCAGATATCGTCGTTTACATTCATTGAAGCCCATTGAGGTCGATTGTCACTTTGTGTTTATTGAAAATTTTCAAAGTCTATCTTCCCCATTTGAAGTCGAATTTCAACATTTCTTATATATTTGAATGAGTTTGCATCTAACTTTATCAGATATCGTCGATTTACATTCATTGAAGCCCACTGAGGTAGATTGTAACTTTGTGTTTATTGAAAATTTTCAAAGTTTATCTTCCCCATTTGAAGTCGAATTTCATCATTTCTTATATATTTGAATGAGTTTGTATCTGACTTTGTCAGATATCGTCGATTAACATTCATTGAAGCCCAATGAAGTCGATTGTCACTTTGTGTTTATTGAAAATTTTCAAAGAATCTTCCCCATTTGAAGTCGAATTTCAACATTTCTCATATATTTAAATGATTTCGCATCTAACTTTATCAGATATCGTCGATTAACATTCATTGAAGCCCATTGAAGTCGATTGTCACTTTGTGTTGATTGAAAATTTTCAAAGTCTATCTTCCTCATTTGATGTCGAATTTCAACATTTCTCATATATTTGAGTGAGTTCGGATCTGACTTTGTCAGATATCGTCGATTAACATCCATTGAAGCCCATTGAAGTCGATTGTCACTTTGTGTTGATTGAAAATTTTCAAAGTCTATCTTCCTCAGTTGGAGTCGAATTTCAAAATTTCTCATATATTCGAATGAGTTTGCAACTAACTTTGTCAGATATCGTCGTTTACATTCATTGAAGCGCATTGAAGTCGATTCTCACTTTGTGTTGATTGAAAATTTTCAAAGTCTATCTTCCTCATTTGAAGTCGAATTCCAACATTCCTTATATATTTGAATGAGTTTGTATCTGACTTTGTCAGATATCCTCGATTTACATTCATTGAAGTCCATTGAAGTCGATTCTCACTTTGTGTTGATTGAAAATTTTCAAAGTCTATCTTCCTCATTTGAAGTCGAATTTCAACATTTCTTATATATTCGAATGAGTTTGCATCTAACTTTTTCAGATATCGTCGATTTACATTCATTGAAGCCCATTGAAGTCGATTCTCACTTTGTGTTGATTGAAAATTTTCAAAGTCTATCTTCCTCATTTGAAGTCGAATTTCAACATTTCTCATATATTTAAATGAGTTCGCATCTAACTGATATCGTCGATTTACATTCATTGAAGCCCAATTGAAGTCGATTCTCACTTTGTGTTGATTGAAAATTTTCAAAGTCTATCTTCCTCATTTGAAGCCGAATTTCAACATTTCTCATATATTTGAATGAGTTTGTATCCAACTTTATCAGATATCGTCGATTTACATTCATTGAAGCCCATTGAAGTCGATTCTCACTTTGTGTTGATTGAAAATTTTCAAAGTCTATCTTCCTCATTTGATGTCGAATTTCAACATTTCTCATATATTTGAGTGAGTTCGCATCTGACTTTGTCAGATATCGTCGATTAACATCCATTGAAGCCCATTGAAGTCGATTGTCACTTTGTGTTGATTGAAAATTTTCAAAGTCTATCATCCTCATTTGAAGTCGAATTTCTCATATATTTGACTCTGACTCTGTCAGATACCGTCGATTTACATTCATCGAGCCCATTGAAGTCGATTCTCACTTTGTGTTGATTGGAAATTTTCAAAGTCTATCTTCCTCATTTGATGTCGAATTTCAACATTTCTCATATATTTGAGTGAGTTCGCATCTGACTTTGTCAGATATCGTCGATTAACATCCATTGAAGCCCATTGAAGTCGATTGTCACTTTGTGTTGATTGAAAATTTTCAAAGTCTATCTTCCTCATTTGAAGTCGAATTTCAACATTTCTCATATATTTAAATGAGTTCGCATCTAACTGATATCGTCGATTTACATCCATTGAAGCCCATTGAAGTCGATTGTCACTTTGTGTTGATTGAAAATTTTCAAAGTCTATCTTCCTCAGTTGGAGTCGAATTTCAAAATTTCTCATATATTCGAATGAGTTTGCAACTAACTTTGTCAGATATCGTCGTTTACATTCATTGAAGCCCATTGAAGTCGATTCTCACTTTGTGTTGATTGAAAATTTTCAAAGTCTATTTTCCTCATTTGAAGTCGAATTTCGACATTTCTCATATATTTGAATGAGTTTGTATCTGACTTTGTCAGATATCCTCGATTTACATTCATTGAAGCCCATTGAAGTCGATTCTCACTTTGTGTTGATTGAAAATTTTCAAAGTCTATCTTCCTCATTTGAAGTCGAATTTCAACATTTCTTATATATTTGAATGAGTTTGTATCTGACTCTGTCAGATATCGTCGATTTACATTCATTGAAGCCCATTGAGGTCGATTGTTAATTTGTGTTTATTGAAAATTTTCAAAGTCTATCTTTCCCATTTGAAGTCGAATTTCAACATTTCTTATATATTCGAATGAGTTTGCATCTAACTTTGTCAGATATCGTCGATTTACATTCATTGAAGCCCATTGAAGTCGATTCTCACTTTGTGTTGATTGAAAATTTTCAAAGTCTATCTTCCTCATTTGAAGTCGAATTTCGACATTTCTCATATATTTGATTGAGTTTGTATCTGACTTTGTCAGATATCCTCGATTTACATTCATTGAAGCCCATTGAAGTCGATTCTCACTTTGTGTTGATTGAAAATTTTCAAAGTCTATCTTCCTCATTTGAAGTCGAATTCCAACATTCCTTATATATTTGAATGAGTTTGTATCTGACTTTGTCAGATATCCTCGATTTACATTCATTGAAGTCCATTGAAGTCGATTCTCACTTTGTGTTGATTGAAAATTTTCAAAGTCTATCTTCCTCATTTGAAGTCGAATTTCAACATTTCTTATATATTTGAATGAGTTTGTATCTGACTCTGTCAGATATCGTCGATTTACATTCATTGAAGCCCATTGAGGTCGATTGTTAATTTGTGTTTATTGAAAATTTTCAAAGTCTATCTTTCCCATTTGAAGTCGAATTTCAACATTTCTTATATATTCGAATGAGTTTGCTTCTAACTTTGTCAGATATCGTCGATTTACATTCATTGAAGCCCATTGAAGTCGATTCTCACTTTGTGTTGATTGAAAATTTTCAAAGTCTATCTTCCTCATTTGAAGTCGAATTTCGACATTTCTCATATATTTGATTGAGTTTGTATCTGACTTTGTCAGATATCCTCGATTTACATTCATTGAAGCCCATTGAAGTCGATTCTCACTTTGTGTTGATTGAAAATTTTCAAAGTCTATCTTCCTCATTTGAAGTCGAATTCCAACATTCCTTATATATTTGAATGAGTTTGTATCTGACTTTGTCAGATATCCTCGATTTACATTCATTGAAGTCCATTGAAGTCGATTCTCACTTTGTGTTGATTGAAAATTTTCAAAGTCTATCTTCCTCATTTGAAGTCGAATTTCAACATTTCTTATATATTTGAATGAGTTTGTATCTGACTCTGTCAGATATCGTCGATTTACATTCATTGAAGCCCATTGAGGTCGATTGTTAATTTGTGTTTATTGAAAATTTTCAAAGTCTATCTTTCCCATTTGAAGTCGAATTTCAACATTTCTTATATATTCGAATGAGTTTGCTTCTAACTTTGTCAGATATCGTCGATTTACATTCATTGAAGCCCATTGAAGTCGATTCTCACTTTGTGTTGATTGAAAATTTTCAAAGTCTATCTTCCTCATTTGAAGTCGAATTTCGACATTTCTCATATATTTGAATGAGTTTGTATCTGACTTTGTCAGATATTCTCGATCCACATTCATTGAAGCCCATTGAAGTCGATTCTCACTTTGTGTTGATTGAAAATTTTCAAAGTCTATCATCCTCATTTGAAGTCGAATTTCTCATATATTTGACTCTGACTCTGTCAGATACCGTCGATTTACATTCATCGAAGCCCATTGAAGTCGATTCTCACTTTGTGTTGATTGAAAATTTTCAAAGTCTATCTTCCTCATTTGATGTCGAATTTCAACATTCCTCATATATTTGAGTGAGTTCGCATTTGACTTTGTCAGATATCGTCGATTAACATCCATTGAAGCCCATTGAAGTCGATTGTCACTTTGTGTTGATTGAAAATTTTCAAAGTCTATCTTCCTCATTTGGAGTCGAATTTCAAAATTTCTCATATATTTGAATGAGTTTGCAACTAACTTTGTCAGATATCCTCGTTTGCATTCATTGAAACCCATTGAAGTCGATTCTCACTTTGTGTTGATTGAAAATTTTCAAAGTCTATCTTCCTCATTTGATGTCGAATTTCAACATTCCTCATATATTTGAGTGAGTTCGCATCTGACTTTGTCAGATATCGTCGATTAACATCCATTGAAGCCCATTGAAGTCGATTGTCACTTTGTGTTGATTGAAAATTTTCAAAGTCTATCTTTCCCATTTGAAGTCGAATTTCAACATTTCTTATATATTCGAATGAGTTTGCTTCTAACTTTGTCAGATATCGTCGATTTACATTCATTGAAGCCCATTGAAGTCGATTCTCACTTTGTGTTGATTGAAAATTTTCAAAGTCTATCTTCCTCATTTGAAGTCGAATTTCGACATTTCTCATATATTTGATTGAGTTTGTATCTGACTTTGTCAGATATCCTCGATTTACATTCATTGAAGCCCATTGAAGTCGATTCTCACTTTGTGTTGATTGAAAATTTTCAAAGTCTATCTTCCTCATTTGAAGTCGAATTCCAACATTCCTTATATATTTGAATGAGTTTGTATCTGACTTTGTCAGATATCCTCGATTTACATTCATTGAAGTCCATTGAAGTCGATTCTCACTTTGTGTTGATTGAAAATTTTCAAAGTCTATCTTCCTCATTTGAAGACGAATTTCAACATTTCTTATATATTTGAATGAGTTTGTATCTGACTCTGTCAGATATCGTCGATTTACATTCATTGAAGCCCATTGAGGTCGATTGTTAATTTGTGTTTATTGAAAATTTTCAAAGTCTATCTTTCCCATTTGAAGTCGAATTTCAACATTTCTTATATATTCGAATGAGTTTGCTTCTAACTTTGTCAGATATCGTCGATTTACATTCATTGAAGCCCATTGAAGTCGATTCTCACTTTGTGTTGATTGAAAATTTTCAAAGTCTATCTTCCTCATTTGAAGTCGAATTTCGACATTTCTCATATATTTGAATGAGTTTGTATCTGACTTTGTCAGATATCCTCGATTTACATTCATTGAAGCCCATTGAAGTCGATTCTCACTTTGTGTTGATTGAAAATTTTCAAAGTCTATCTTCCTCATTTGAAGTCGAATTCCAACATTCCTTATATATTCGAATGAGTTTGTATCTGACTTTGTCAGATATTCTCGATCCACATTCATTGAAGCCCATTGAAGTCGATTCTCACTTTGTGTTGATTGAAAATTTTCAAAGTCTATCATCCTCATTTGAAGTCGAATTTCTCATATATTTGACTCTGACTCTGTCAGATACCGTCGATTTACATTCATCGAAGCCCATTGAAGTCGATTCTCACTTTGTGTTGATTGAAAATTTTCAAAGTCTATCTTCCTCATTTGATGTCGAATTTCAACATTCCTCATATATTTGAGTGAGTTCGCATTTGACTTTGTCAGATATCGTCGATTAACATCCATTGAAGCCCATTGAAGTCGATTGTCACTTTGTGTTGATTGAAAATTTTCAAAGTCTATCTTCCTCATTTGGAGTCGAATTTCAAAATTTCTCATATATTTGAATGAGTTTGCAACTAACTTTGTCAGATATCCTCGTTTGCATTCATTGAAACCCATTGAAGTCGATTCTCACTTTGTGTTGATTGAAAATTTTCAAAGTCTATCTTCCTCATTTGATGTCGAATTTCAACATTCCTCATATATTTGAGTGAGTTCGCATCTGACTTTGTCAGATATCGTCGATTAACATCCATTGAAGCCCATTGAAGTCGATTGTCACTTTGTGTTGATTGAAAATTTTCAAAGTCTATCTTCCTCATTTGAAGTCGAATTTCAACATTTCTCATATATTTAAATGAGTTCGCATCTAACTGATATCGTCGATTTACATTCATTGAAGCCCAATTGAAGTCGATTCTCACTTTGTGTTGATTGAAAATTTTCAAAGTCTATCTTCCTCATTTGAAGTCGAATTTCAACATTTCTCATATATTTGAATGAGTTTGTATCTAACTTTATCAGATATCGTCGATTTACATTCATTGAAGCCCATTGAAGTCGATTCTCACTTTGTGTTGATTGAAAATTTTCAAAGTCTATCTTCCTCATTTGAAGTCGAATTTCAACATTTCTCATATATTTGAATGAGTTTGTATCTGACTTTGTCAGATATCCTCGATTTACATTCATTGAAGCCCATTGAAGTCGATTCTCACTTTGTGTTGATTGAAAATTTTCAAAGTCTATCTTCCTCATTTGCAGTCGAATTTCGACATTTCTCATATATTTGATTGAGTTTGTATCTGACTTTGTCAGATATCCTCGATTTACATTCATTGAAGCCCATTGAAGTCGATTCTCACTTTGTGTTGATTGAAAATTTTCAAAGTCTATCTTCCTCATTTGAAGTCGAATTCCAACATTCCTTATATATTTGAATGAGTTTGTATCTGACTTTGTCAGATATCCTCGATTTACATTCATTGAAGTCCATTGAAGTCGATTCTCACTTTGTGTTGATTGAAAATTTTCAAAGTCTATCTTCCTCATTTGAAGTCGAATTTCAACATTTCTTATATATTTGAATGAGTTTGTATCTGACTCTGTCAGATATCGTCGATTTACATTCATTGAAGCCCATTGAGGTCGATTGTTAATTTGTGTTTATTGAAAATTTTCAAAGTCTATCTTTCCCATTTGAAGTCGAATTTCAACATTTCTTATATATTCGAATGAGTTTGCTTCTAACTTTGTCAGATATCGTCGATTTACATTCATTGAAGCCCATTGAAGTCGATTCTCACTTTGTGTTGATTGAAAATTTTCAAAGTCTATCTTCCTCATTTGAAGTCGAATTTCGACATTTCTCATATATTTGAATGAGTTTGTATCTGACTTTGTCAGATATCCTCGATTTACATTCATTGAAGCCCATTGAAGTCGATTCTCACTTTGTGTTGATTGAAAATTTTCAAAGTCTATCTTCCTCATTTGAAGTCGAATTCCAACATTCCTTATATATTTGAATGAGTTTGTATCTGACTTTGTCAGATATTCTCGATCCACATTCATTGAAGCCCATTGAAGTCGATTCTCACTTTGTGTTGATTGAAAATTTTCAAAGTCTATCATCCTCATTTGAAGTCGAATTTCTCATATATTTGACTCTGACTCTGTCAGATACCGTCGATTTACATTCATCGAAGCCCATTGAAGTCGATTCTCACTTTGTGTTGATTGAAAATTTTCAAAGTCTATCTTCCTCATTTGATGTCGAATTTCAACATTCCTCATATATTCGAGTGAGTTCGCATTTGACTTTGTCAGATATCGTCGATTAACATCCATTGAAGCCCATTGAAGTCGATTGTCACTTTGTGTTGATTGAAAATTTTCAAAGTCTATCTTCCTCATTTGGAGTCGAATTTCAAAATTTCTCATATATTTGAATGAGTTTGCAACTAACTTTGTCAGATATCCTCGTTTGCATTCATTGAAACCCATTGAAGTCGATTCTCACTTTGTGTTGATTGAAAATTTTCAAAGTCTATCTTCCTCATTTGAAGTCGAATTTCGACATTTCTCATATATTTGAATGAGTTTGTATCTGACTTTGTCAGATATTCTCGATCCACATTCATTGAAGCCCATTGAAGTCGATTCTCACTTTGTGTTGATTGAAAATTTTCAAAGTCTATCATCCTCATTTGAAGTCGAATTTCTCATATATTTGACTCTGACTCTGTCAGATACCGTCGATTTACATTCATCGAAGCCCATTGAAGTCGATTCTCACTTTGTGTTGATTGAAAATTTTCAAAGTCTATCTTCCTCATTTGATGTCGAATTTCAACATTCCTCATATATTTGAGTGAGTTCGCATTTGACTTTGTCAGATATCGTCGATTAACATCCATTGAAGCCCATTGAAGTCGATTGTCACTTTGTGTTGATTGAAAATTTTCAAAGTCTATCTTCCTCATTTGGAGTCGAATTTCAAAATTTCTCATATATTTGAATGAGTTTGCAACTAACTTTGTCAGATATCCTCGTTTGCATTCATTGAAACCCATTGAAGTCGATTCTCACTTTGTGTTGATTGAAAATTTTCAAAGTCTATCTTCCTCATTTGATGTCGAATTTCAACATTCCTCATATATTTGAGTGAGTTCGCATCTGACTTTGTCAGATATCGTCGATTAACATCCATTGAAGCCCATTGAAGTCGATTGTCACTTTGTGTTGATTGAAAATTTTCAAAGTCTATCTTTCCCATTTGAAGTCGAATTTCAACATTTCTTATATATTCGAATGAGTTTGCTTCTAACTTTGTCAGATATCGTCGATTTACATTCATTGAAGCCCATTGAAGTCGATTCTCACTTTGTGTTGATTGAAAATTTTCAAAGTCTATCTTCCTCATTTGAAGTCGAATTTCGACATTTCTCATATATTTGATTGAGTTTGTATCTGACTTTGTCAGATATCCTCGATTTACATTCATTGAAGCCCATTGAAGTCGATTCTCACTTTGTGTTGATTGAAAATTTTCAAAGTCTATCTTCCTCATTTGAAGTCGAATTCCAACATTCCTTATATATTTGAATGAGTTTGTATCTGACTTTGTCAGATATCCTCGATTTACATTCATTGAAGTCCATTGAAGTCGATTCTCACTTTGTGTTGATTGAAAATTTTCAAAGTCTATCTTCCTCATTTGAAGACGAATTTCAACATTTCTTATATATTTGAATGAGTTTGTATCTGACTCTGTCAGATATCGTCGATTTACATTCATTGAAGCCCATTGAGGTCGATTGTTAATTTGTGTTTATTGAAAATTTTCAAAGTCTATCTTTCCCATTTGAAGTCGAATTTCAACATTTCTTATATATTCGAATGAGTTTGCTTCTAACTTTGTCAGATATCGTCGATTTACATTCATTGAAGCCCATTGAAGTCGATTCTCACTTTGTGTTGATTGAAAATTTTCAAAGTCTATCTTCCTCATTTGAAGTCGAATTTCGACATTTCTCATATATTTGAATGAGTTTGTATCTGACTTTGTCAGATATCCTCGATTTACATTCATTGAAGCCCATTGAAGTCGATTCTCACTTTGTGTTGATTGAAAATTTTCAAAGTCTATCTTCCTCATTTGAAGTCGAATTCCAACATTCCTTATATATTTGAATGAGTTTGTATCTGACTTTGTCAGATATTCTCGATCCACATTCATTGAAGCCCATTGAAGTCGATTCTCACTTTGTGTTGATTGAAAATTTTCAAAGTCTATCATCCTCATTTGAAGTCGAATTTCTCATATATTTGACTCTGACTCTGTCAGATACCGTCGATTTACATTCATCGAAGCCCATTGAAGTCGATTCTCACTTTGTGTTGATTGAAAATTTTCAAAGTCTATCTTCCTCATTTGATGTCGAATTTCAACATTCCTCATATATTTGAGTGAGTTCGCATTTGACTTTGTCAGATATCGTCGATTAACATCCATTGAAGCCCATTGAAGTCGATTGTCACTTTGTGTTGATTGAAAATTTTCAAAGTCTATCTTCCTCATTTGGAGTCGAATTTCAAAATTTCTCATATATTTGAATGAGTTTGCAACTAACTTTGTCAGATATCCTCGTTTGCATTCATTGAAACCCATTGAAGTCGATTCTCACTTTGTGTTGATTGAAAATTTTCAAAGTCTATCTTCCTCATTTGATGTCGAATTTCAACATTCCTCATATATTTGAGTGAGTTCGCATCTGACTTTGTCAGATATCGTCGATTAACATCCATTGAAGCCCATTGAAGTCGATTGTCACTTTGTGTTGATTGAAAATTTTCAAAGTCTATCTTCCTCATTTGAAGTCGAATTTCAACATTTCTCATATATTTAAATGAGTTCGCATCTAACTGATATCGTCGATTTACATTCATTGAAGCCCAATTGAAGTCGATTCTCACTTTGTGTTGATTGAAAATTTTCAAAGTCTATCTTCCTCATTTGAAGTCGAATTTCAACATTTCTCATATATTTGAATGAGTTTGTATCTAACTTTATCAGATATCGTCGATTTACATTCATTGAAGCCCATTGAAGTCGATTCTCACTTTGTGTTGATTGAAAATTTTCAAAGTCTATCTTCCTCATTTGAAGTCGAATTTCAACATTTCTCATATATTTGAATGAGTTTGTATCTGACTTTGTCAGATATCCTCGATTTACATTCATTGAAGCCCATTGAAGTCGATTCTCACTTTGTGTTGATTGAAAATTTTCAAAGTCTATCTTCCTCATTTGCAGTCGAATTTCGACATTTCTCATATATTTGATTGAGTTTGTATCTGACTTTGTCAGATATCCTCGATTTACATTCATTGAAGCCCATTGAAGTCGATTCTCACTTTGTGTTGATTGAAAATTTTCAAAGTCTATCTTCCTCATTTGAAGTCGAATTCCAACATTCCTTATATATTTGAATGAGTTTGTATCTGACTTTGTCAGATATCCTCGATTTACATTCATTGAAGTCCATTGAAGTCGATTCTCACTTTGTGTTGATTGAAAATTTTCAAAGTCTATCTTCCTCATTTGAAGTCGAATTTCAACATTTCTTATATATTTGAATGAGTTTGTATCTGACTCTGTCAGATATCGTCGATTTACATTCATTGAAGCCCATTGAGGTCGATTGTTAATTTGTGTTTATTGAAAATTTTCAAAGTCTATCTTTCCCATTTGAAGTCGAATTTCAACATTTCTTATATATTCGAATGAGTTTGCTTCTAACTTTGTCAGATATCGTCGATTTACATTCATTGAAGCCCATTGAAGTCGATTCTCACTTTGTGTTGATTGAAAATTTTCAAAGTCTATCTTCCTCATTTGAAGTCGAATTTCGACATTTCTCATATATTTGAATGAGTTTGTATCTGACTTTGTCAGATATCCTCGATTTACATTCATTGAAGCCCATTGAAGTCGATTCTCACTTTGTGTTGATTGAAAATTTTCAAAGTCTATCTTCCTCATTTGAAGTCGAATTCCAACATTCCTTATATATTTGAATGAGTTTGTATCTGACTTTGTCAGATATTCTCGATCCACATTCATTGAAGCCCATTGAAGTCGATTCTCACTTTGTGTTGATTGAAAATTTTCAAAGTCTATCATCCTCATTTGAAGTCGAATTTCTCATATATTTGACTCTGACTCTGTCAGATACCGTCGATTTACATTCATCGAAGCCCATTGAAGTCGATTCTCACTTTGTGTTGATTGAAAATTTTCAAAGTCTATCTTCCTCATTTGATGTCGAATTTCAACATTCCTCATATATTCGAGTGAGTTCGCATTTGACTTTGTCAGATATCGTCGATTAACATCCATTGAAGCCCATTGAAGTCGATTGTCACTTTGTGTTGATTGAAAATTTTCAAAGTCTATCTTCCTCATTTGGAGTCGAATTTCAAAATTTCTCATATATTTGAATGAGTTTGCAACTAACTTTGTCAGATATCCTCGTTTGCATTCATTGAAACCCATTGAAGTCGATTCTCACTTTGTGTTGATTGAAAATTTTCAAAGTCTATCTTCCTCATTTGATGTCGAATTTCAACATTCCTCATATATTTGAGTGAGTTCGCATCTGACTTTGTCAGATATCGTCGATTAACATCCATTGAAGCCCATTGAAGTCGATTGTCACTTTGTGTTGATTGAAAATTTTCAAAGTCTATCTTCCTCATTTGAAGTCGAATTTCAACATTTCTCATATATTTAAATGAGTTCGCATCTAACTGATATCGTCGATTTACATTCATTGAAGCCCAATTGAAGTCGATTCTCACTTTGTGTTGATTGAAAATTTTCAAAGTCTATCTTCCTCATTTGAAGTCGAATTTCAACATTTCTCATATATTTGAATGAGTTTGTATCTAACTTTATCAGATATCGTCGATTTACATTCATTGAAGCCCATTGAAGTCGATTCTCACTTTGTGTTGATTGAAAATTTTCAAAGTCTATCTTCCTCATTTGAAGTCGAATTTCAACATTTCTCATATATTTGAATGAGTTTGTATCTGACTTTGTCAGATATCCTCGATTTACATTCATTGAAGCCCATTGAAGTCGATTCTCACTTTGTGTTGATTGAAAATTTTCAAAGTCTATCTTCCTCATTTGCAGTCGAATTCCAACATTCCTTATATATTTGAATGAATTTGTATCTGACTTTGTCAGATATCCTCGATTTACATTCATTGAAGTCCATTGAAGTCGATTCTCACTTTGTGTTGATTGAAAATTTTCAAAGTCTATCTTCCTCATTTGAAGTCGAATTTCAACATTTCTTATATATTTGAATGAGTTTGTATCTGACTCTGTCAGATATCGTCGATTTACATTCATTGAAGCCCATTGAGGTCGATTGTCACTTTGTGTTGATTGAAAATTTTCAAAGTCTATCTTCCTCATTTGAAGTCGAATTTCAACATTTCTTATATATTTGAATGAGTTTGTATCTGACTCTGTCAGATATCGTCGATTTACATTCATTGAAGCCCATTGAGGTCGATTGTCAATTTGTGTTTATTGAAAATTTTCAAAGTCTATCTTCCCCATTTGAAGTCGAATTTCAACATTTCTCATATATTCGAATGAGTTTGCATCTAACTTTGTCAGATATCGTCGATTTACATTCATTGAAGCCCATTGAAGTCGATTCTCACTTTGTGTTGATTGAAAATTTTCAAAGTCTATCATCCTCATTTGAAGTCGAATTTCTCATATATTTGACTCTGACTCTGTCAGATACCGTCGATTTACATTCATTGAAGCCCATTGAAGTCGATTGTCACTTTGTGTTGATTGAAAATTTTCAAAGTCTATCTTCCTCATTTGGAGTCGAATTTCAAAATTTCTCATATATTTGAACGAGTTTGCAACTAACTTTGTCAGATATCGTCGTTTGCATTCATTGAAGCCCATTGAAGTCGATTCTCACTTTGTGTTGATTGAAAATTTTCAAAGTCTATCTTCCTCATTTGAAGTCGAATTTCAACATTTCTCATATATTTAATTGAGTTCGCATCTAACTCTATCAGATATCGTCGATTTACATTCATTGAAGCCCATTGAAGTCGATTCTCACTTTGTGTTGATTGAAAATTTTCAAAGTCTATCTTCCTCATTTGAAGTCGAATTTCAACATTTCTCATATATTTGAATGAGTTTGTATCTAACTTTATCAGATATCGTCGATTTACATTCATTGAAGCCCATTGAAGTCGATTCTCACTTTGTGTTGATTGAAAATTTTCAAAGTCTATCTTCCTCATTTGAAGTCGAATTTCGACATTTCTCATATATTTGAATGAGTTTGTATCTGACTTTGTCAGATATCCTCGATTTACATTCATTGAAGCCCATTGAAGTCGATTCTCACTTTGTGTTGATTGAAAATTTTCAAAGTCTATCTTCCTCATTTGAAGTCGAATTCCTACATTCCTTATATATTTGAATGAGTTTGTATCTGACTTTGTCAGATATCCTCGATTTACATTCATTGAAGTCCATTGAAGTCGATTCTCACTTTGTGTTGATTGAAAATTTTCAAAGTCTATCTTCCTCATTTGAAGTCGAATTTCAACATTTCTTATATATTTGAATGAGTTTGTATCTGACTCTGTCAGATATCGTCGATTTACATTCATTGAAGCCCATTGAGGTCGATTGTCACTTTGTGTTGATTGAAAATTTTCAAAGTCTATCTTCCTCATTTGAAGTCGAATTTCAACATTCCTTATATATTTGAATGAGTTTGTATCTGACTCTGTCAGATATCGTCGATTTACATTCATTGAAGCCCATTGAGGTCGATTGTCAATTTGTGTTTATTGAGAATTTTCAAAGTCTATCTTCCCCATATGAAGTCGAATTTCAACATTTCTTATATATTCGAATGAGTTTGCATCTAACTTTGTCAGATATCGTCGATTTACATTCATTGAAGCCCATTGAAGTCGATTCTCACTTTGTGTTGATTGAAAATTTTCAAAGTCTATCATCCTCATTTGAAGTCGAATTTCTCATATATTTGACTCTGACTCTGTCAGATACCGTCGATTTACATTCATTGAAGCCCATTGAAGTCGATTCTCAATTTGTGTTGATTGAAAATTTTCAAAGTCTATCTTCCTCATTTGATGTCGAATTTCAACATTTCTCATATATTTGAGTGAGTTCGCATCTGACTTTGTCAGATATCGTCGATTAACATCCATTGAAGCCCATTGAAGTCGATTGTCACTTTGTGTTGATTGAAAATTTTCAAAGTCTATCTTCCTCATTTGGAGTCGAATTTCAAAATTTCTCATATATTTGAATGAGTTTGCAACTAACTTTGTCAGATATCGTCGATTTACATTCATTGAAGCCCATTGAAGTCGATTCTCACTTTGTGTTGATTGAAAATTTTCAAAGTCTATCTTCCTCATTTGAAGTCGAATTTAAACATTTCTCATATATTTGAATGAGTTTGTATCTGACTTTGTCAGATATCCTCGATTTACATTCATTGAAGCCCATTGAAGTCGATTCTCACTTTGTGTTGATTGAAAATTCTCAAAGTCTATCTTCCCCATTTGAAGTCGAATTTCAACATTTCTTATATATTTGAATGAGTTTGCATCTGACTCTGTCAGATATCGTCGATTTACATTCAATGAAGCCCATTGAGGTCAATGTCACTTTGTGTTGATTGAAAATTTTCAAAGTCTATCTTCCTCATTTGAAGTCGAATTTCAACATTTCTTATATATTTGAATGAGTTTGCATCTGACTCTGTCAAATATCGTCGATTTACATTCAATGAAGCCCATTGAGGTCAATGTCACTTTGTGTTGATTGAAAATTTTCAAAGTCTATCTTCCTCATTTGAAGTCGAATTTCAACATTTCTTATATATTTGAATGAGTTTGCAAATAACTTGGTCAGATATTGTCGTTTACATTCATTGAAGCCCATTGGAGTCGATTCTCACTTTGTGTTGATTGAAAATTTTCAAATTCTATCTCCCTCATTTGAAGTCGCATTCCAACATTTCTCATATATTTAAATGAGTTCGCAACTAACTTTGTCAGATTTCGTCGATTTACATTCATTGAAGCCCATTGAAGTCGATTATCACTTTGTGTTGATTGAAAATTTTCAAAGTCTATCTTCCTCATTTGAAGTCGAATTTCAACATTTCTTATATATTTGGATGAGTTTGTATCTGACTCTGTCAGATATCGTCGATTTACATTCATTGAAGCCCATTGAGGTCAATTGTCACTTTGTGTTGATTGAAAATTTTCAAAGTCTATCTTCCTCATTTGATGTCGAATTTCAACATTTCTCATATATTTGAGTGAGTTCGCATCTGACTTTGTCAGATATCGTCGATTAACATCCATTAAAGCCCATTGAAGTCGATTATCACTTTGTGTTGATTGAAAATTTTCAAAGTCTATCTTCCTCATTTGAAGTCGAATTTCAACATTTCTTATATATTTGAATGAGTTTGCATTTGACTCTGTCAGATATCGTCGATTTACATTCAATGAAGCCCATTGAGGTCGATTGTCACTTTGTGTTGATTGAAAATTTTCAAAGTCTATCTTCCTCATTTGAAGTCGAATTTCAACATTTCTTATATATTTGGATGAGTTTGTATCTGACTCTGTCAGATATCGTCGATTTACATTCAATGAAGCCCATTGAGGTCAATGTCACTTTGTGTTGATTGAAAATTTTCAAATTCTATCTTCCTCATTTGAAGTCGAATTTCAACATTTCTTATATATTTGAATGAGTGTGCAAATAACTTGGTCAGATATTGTCGTTTTCATTCATTGAAGCCCATTGGAGTCGATTCTCACTTTGTGTTGATTGAAAATTTTCAAATTCTATCTCCCTCATTTGAAGTCGCATTCCAACATTTCTCATATATTTAAATGAGTTCGCAACTAACTTTGTCAGATTTCGTCGATTTACATTCATTGAAGCCCATTGAAGTCGATTAACACTTTGTGTTGATTGAAAATTTTCAAAGTCTATCTTCCTCATTTGAAGTCGAATTTCAACATTTCTTATATATTTGGATGAGATTGTATCTGACTCTGTCAGATATCGTCGATTTACATTCATTGAAGCCCATTGAGGTCAATTGTCACTTTGTGTTGATTGAAAATTTTCAAAGTCTATCTTCCTCATTTGATGTCGAATTTCAACATTTCTCATATATTTGAGTGAGTTCGCATCTGACTTTGTCAGATATCGTCGATTAACATCCATTAAAGCCCATTGAAGTCGATTATCACTTTGTGTTGATTGAAAATTTTCAAAGTCTATCTTCCTCATTTGAAGTCGAATTTCAACATTTCTTATATATTTGAATGAGTTTGCATCTGACTCTGTCAGATATCGTCGATTTACATTCAATGAAGCCCATTGAGGTCGATTGTCACTTTGTGTTGATTGAAAATTTTCAAAGTCTATCTTCCTCATTTGAAGTCGAATTTCAACATTTCTTATATATTTGGATGAGTTTGTATCTGACTCTGTCAGATATCGTCGATTTACATTCATTGAAGCCCATTGAGGTCAATTGTCACTTTGTGTTGATTGAAAATTTTCAAAGTCTATCTTCCTCATTTGATGTCGAATTTCAACATTTCTCATATATTTGAGTGAGTTCGCATCTGACTTTGTCAGATATCGTCGATTAACATCCATTAAAGCCCATTGAAGTCGATTATCACTTTGTGTTGATTGAAAATTTTCAAAGTCTATCTTCCTCATTTGAAGTCGAATTTCAACATTTCTTATATATTTGAATGAGTTCGCATCTGACTCTGTCAGATATCGTCGATTTACATTCAATGAAGCCCATTGAGGTCGATTGTCACTTTGTGTTGATTGAAAATTTTCGAAGTCTATCTTCCTCATTTGAAGTCGAATTTCAACATTTCTTATATATTTGGATGAGTTTGTATCTGACTCTGTCAGATATCGTCGATTTACATTCATTGAAGCCCATTGGAGTCGATTCTCACTTTGTGTTGATTGAAAATTTTCAAATTCTATCTTCCTCATTTGAAGTCGAATTTCAACATTTCTCATATATTTAGATGAGTTCGCAACTAACTTGGTCAGATATTGTCGTTTACATTCATTGAAGCCCATTGGAGTCGATTCTCACTTTGTGTTGATTGAAAATTTTCAAAGTCTATCTTCCTCATTTGGAGTCGAATTTCAAAATTTCTCATATATTTGAATGAGTTTGCAACTAACTTTGTCAGATATCGTCGATTTACATTCATTGAAGCCCATTGAAGTCGATTCTCACTTTGTGTTGATTGAAAATTTTCAAAGTCTATCTTCCTCATTTGAAGTCGAATTTAAACATTTCTCATATATTTGAATGAGTTTGTATCTGACTTTGTCAGATATCCTCGATTTACATTCATTGAAGCCCATTGAAGTCGATTCTCACTTTGTGTTGATTGTAAATTTTCAAAGTCTATCTTCCTCATTTGAAGTCGAATCTCAACATTTCTCATATATTTGAATGAGTTTCCATCTAACATTGTCAGATATCGTCGATTTACATTCATTGAAGCCCATTGAAGTCGATTCTCACTTTGTGTTGATTGAAAATTTTCAAAGTCTATCTTCCTCATTTGAAGTCGAATTTCAACATTTCTTATATATTTGAATGAGTTTGCATCTGACTCTGTCAGATATCGTCGATTTACATTCAATGAAGCCCATTGAGGTCAATGTCACTTTGTGTTGATTGAAAATTTTCAAAGTCTATCTTCCTCATTTGAAGTCGAATTTCAACATTTCTTATATATTTGAATGAGTTTGCAACTAACTTGGTCAGATATTGTCGTTTACATTCATTGAAGCCCATTGGAGTCGATTCTCACTTTGTGTTGATTGAAAATTTTCAAATTCTATCTCCCTCATTTGAAGTCGCATTCCAACATTTCTCATATATTTAAATGAGTTCGCAACTAACTTTGTCAGATTTCGTCGATTTACATTCATTGAAGCCCATTGAAGTCGATTATCACTTTGTGTTGATTGAAAATTTTCAAATTCTATCTTCCTCATTTGAAGTCGAATTTCAACATTTCTTATATATTTGGATGAGTTTGTATCTGACTCTGTCAGATATCGTCGATTTACATTCATTGAAGCCCATTGAGGTCAATTGTCACTTTGTGTTGATTGAAAATTTTCAAAGTCTATCTTCCTCATTTGATGTCGAATTTCAACATTTCTCATATATTTGAGTGAGTTCGCATCTGACTTTGTCAGATATCGTCGATTAACATCCATTAAAGCCCATTGAAGTCGATTATCACTTTGTGTTGATTGAAAATTTTCAAAGTCTATCTTCCTCATTTGAAGTCGAATTTCAACATTTCTTATATATTTGAATGAGTTTGCATCTGACTCTGTCAGATATCGTCGATTTACATTCAATGAAGCCCATTGAGGTCGATTGTCACTTTGTGTTGATTGAAAATTTTCAAAGTCTATCTTCCTCATTTGAAGTCGAATTTCAACATTTCTTATATATTTGGATGAGTTTGTATCTGACTCTGTCAGATATCGTCGATTTACATTCATTGAAGCCCATTGAGGTCAATTGTCACTTTGTGTTGATTGAAAATTTTCAAAGTCTATCTTCCTCATTTGATGTCGAATTTCAACATTTCTCATATATTTGAGTGAGTTCGCATCTGACTTTGTCAGATATCGTCGATTAACATCCATTAAAGCCCATTGAAGTCGATTATCACATTGTGTTGATTGAAAATTTTCAAAGTCTATCTTCCTCATTTGAAGTCGAATTTCAACATTTCTTATATATTTGAATGAGTTCGCATCTGACTCTGTCAGATATCGTCGATTTACATTCAATGAAGCCCATTGAGGTCGATTGTCACTTTGTGTTGATTGAAAATTTTCGAAGTCTATCTTCCTCATTTGAAGTCGAATTTCAACATTTCTTATATATTTGGATGAGTTTGTATCTGACTCTGTCAGATATCGTCGATTTACATCCATTGAAGCCCATTGGAGTCGATTCTCACTTTGTGTTGATTGAAAATTTTCAAAGTCTATCTTCCTCATTTGTAGTCGAATTTCAAAATTTCTCATATATTTCAATGAGTTTGCAACTAACTTGGTCAGATATTGTCGTTTACATTCATTGAAGCCCATTGGAGTCGATTCTCACTTTGTGTTGATTGAAAATTTTCAAATTCTATCTTCCTCATTTGAAGTCGAATTTCAACATTTCTCATATATTTAAATGAGTTCGCAACTCACTTTGTCAGATTTCGTCGATTTACATTCATTGAAGCCCATTGAAGTCGATTCTCACTTTGTGTTGATTGTAAATTTTCAAAGTCTATCTTCCTCATTTGAAGTCGAATCTCAACATTTCTCATATATTTGAATGAGTTTCCATCTAACATTGTCAGATATCGTCGATTTACATTCATTGAAGCCCATTGAAGTCGATTCTCACTTTGTGTTGATTGAAAATTTTCAAAGTCTATCTTCCTCATTTGAAGTCGAATTTCAACATTTCTTATATATTTGAATGAGTTTGCATCTGACTCTGTCAGATATCGTCGATTTACATTCAATGAAGCCCATTGAGGTCAATGTCACTTTGTGTTGATTGAAAATTTTCAAAGTCTATCTTCCTCATTTGAAGTCGAATTTCAACATTTCTTATATATTTGAATGAGTTTGCAACTAACTTGGTCAGATATTGTCGTTTACATTCATTGAAGCCCATTGGAGTCGATTCTCACTTTGTGTTGATTGAAAATTTTCAAATTCTATCTCCCTCATTTGAAGTCGCATTCCAACATTTCTCATATATTTAAATGAGTTCGCAACTAACTTTGTCAGATTTCGTCGATTTACATTCATTGAAGCCCATTGAAGTCGATTATCACTTTGTGTTGATTGAAAATTTTCAAAGTCTATCTCCCTCATTTGAAGTCGAATTTCAACATTTCTTATATATTTGGATGAGTTTGTATCTCACTCTGTCAGATATCGTCGATTTACATTCATTGAAGCCCATTGAGGTCAATTGTCACTTTGTGTTGATTGAAAATTTTCAAAGTCTATCTTCCTCATTTGATGTCGAATTTCAACATTTCTCATATATTTGAGTGAGTTCGCATCTGACTTTGTCAGATATCGTCGATTAACATCAATTAAAGCCCATTGAAGTCGATTATCACTTTGTGTTGATTGAAAATTTTCAAAGTCTATCTTCCTCATTTGAAGTCGAATTTCAACATTTCTTATATATTTGAATGAGTTTGCATCTGACTCTGTCAGATATCGTCGATTTACATTCAATGAAGCCCATTGAGGTCGATTGTCACTTTGTGTTGATTGAAAATTTTCTAAGTCTATCTTCCTCATTTGAAGTCGAATTTCAACATTTCTTATATATTTGGATGAGTTTGTATCTGACTCTGTCAGATATCGTCGATTTACATTCATTGAAGCCCATTGGAGTCGATTCTCACTTTGTGTTGATTGAAAATTTTCAAATTCTATCTTCCTCATTTGTAGTCGAATTTCAAAATTTCTCATATATTTGAATGAGTTTGCAACTAACTTGGTCAGATATTGTCGTTTACATTCATTGAAGCCCATTGGAGTCGATTCTCACTTTGTGTTGATTGAAAATTTTCAAATTCTATCTTCCTCATTTGAAGTCGAATTTCAACATTTCTCATATATTTAAATGAGTTCGCAACTAACTTTGTCAGATTTCGTCGATTTACATTCATTGATGCCCATTGGAGTCGATTCTCACTTTGTGTTGATTGAAAATTTTCAAATTCTATCTTCCTCATTTGAAGTCGAATTTCAACATTTCTCATATATTTAAATGAGTTCGCAACTAACTTTGTCAGATTTCGTCGATTTACATTCATTGAAGCCCATTGAAGTCGATTCTCACTTTGTGTTGATTGTAAATTTTCAAAGTCTATCTTCCTCATTTGAAGTCGAATTTCAACATTTCTCATATATTTGAATGAGTTTCCATCTAACATTGTCAGATATCGTCGATTTACATTCATTGAAGCCCATTGAAGTCGATTCTCACTTTGTGTTAATTGAAAATTTTCAAAGTCTATCTTCCTCATTTGAAGTCGAATTTCAACATTTCTTATATATTTGAATGAGTTTGCAACTAACTTGGTCAGATATTGTCGTTTACATTCATTGAAGCCCATTGGAGTCGATTCTCACTTTGTGTTGATTGAAAATTTTCAAATTCTATCTTCCTCATTTGAAGTCGAATTTCAACATTTCTCATATATTTAAATGAGTTCGCAACTAACTTTGTCAGATTTCGTCGATTTACATTCATTGAAGCCCATTGAAGTCGATTCTCACTTTGTGTTGATTGTAAATTTTCAAAGTCTATCTTCCTCATTTGATGTCGAATTTCAACATTTCTCATATATTTGAGTGAGTTCGCATCTGACTTTGTCAGATATCGTCGATTAACATCCATTAAAGCCCATTGAAGTCGATTATCTTTTTGTGTTGATTGAAAATTTTCAAAGTCTATCTTCCTCATTTGAAGTCGAATTTCAACATTTCTTATATATTTGAATGAGTTTGCATCTGACTCTGTCAGATATCGTCGATTTACATTCAATGAAGCCCATTGAGGTCGATTGTCACTTTGTGTTGATTGAAAATTTTCAAAGTCTATCATCCTCGTTTGAAGTCGAATTTCAACATTTCTTATATATTTGAATGAGTTTGCAACTAACTTTGTCAGATTTCGTCGATTTACATTCATTGAAGCCCATTGAAGTCGATTCTCACTTTGTGTTGATTGTAAATTTTCAAAGTCTATCTTCCTCATTTGAAGTCGAATTTCAACATTTCTTATATATTTGAATGAGTTTGCATCTGACTCTGTCAGATATCGTCGATTTACATTCAATGAAGCCCATTGAGGTCGATGTCACTTTGTGTTGATTGAAAATTTTCGAAGTCTATCTTCCTCATTTGAAGTCGAATTTCAACATTTCTTATATATTTGAATGAGTTTGCAACTAACTTGGTCAGATATTGTCGTTTACATTCATTGAAGCCCATTGGAGTCGATTCTCACTTTGTGTTGATTGAAAATTTTCAAATTCTATCTTCCTCATTTGAAGTCGAATTTCAACATTTCTCATATATTTAAATGAGTTCGCAACTAACTTTGTCAGATTTCGTCGATTTACATTCATTGAAGCCCATTGAAGTCGATTCTCACTTTGTGTTGATTGTAAATTTTCAAAGTCTATCTTCCTCATTTGATGTCGAATTTCAACATTTCTCATATATTTGAGTGAGTTCGCATCTGACTTTGTCAGATATCGTCGATTAACATCCATTAAAGCCCATTGAGGTCGATTGTCACTTTGTGTTGATTGAAAATTTTCAAAGTCTATCTTCCTCATTTGAAGTCGAATTTCAACATTTCTTATATATTTGGATGAGTTTGTATCTGACTCTGTCAGATATCGTCGATTAACATTCATTGAAGCCCATTGAGGTCAATTGTCACTTTGTGTTGATTGAAAATTTTCAAAGTCTATCTTCCTCATTTGATGTCGAATTCCAACATTTCTCATATATTTGAGTGAGTTCGCATCTGACTTTGTCAGATATCGTCGATTAACATCCATTAAAGCCCATTGAAGTCGATTATCACTTTGTGTTGATTGAAAATTTTCAAAGTCTATCTTCCTCATTTGAAGTCGAATTTCAACATTTCTTATATATTTGAATGAGTTTGCATCTGACTCTGTCAGATATCGTCGATTTACATTCAATGAAGCCCATTGAGGTCTATTGTCACTTTGTGTTGATTGAAAATTTTCAAAGTCTATCTTCCTCATTTGAAGTCGAATTTCAACATTTCTTATATATTTGAATGAGTTTGCATCTGACTCTGTCAGATATCGTCGATTTACATTCATTGAAGCCCATTGAAGTCGATTGTCACTTTGGGTTGATTGAGAATTTTCAAAGTCTATCTTTCTCATTTGATGTCGAATTTCAACATTTCTCATATATTTGAGTGAGTTCGCATCTGACTTTGTCAGATATCGTCGATTAACATCCATTAAAGCCCATTGAAGTCGATTATCACTTTGTGTTGATTGAAAATTTTCAAAGTCTATCTTCCTCATTTGAAGTCGAATTTCAACATTTCTTATATATTTGAATGAGTTTGCATCTGACTCTGTCAGATATCGTCGATTTACATTCATTGAAGCCCATTGAAGTCGATTGTCACTTTGGGTTGATTGAGAATTTTCAAAGTCTATCTTTCTCATTTGATGTCGAATTTTAACATTTCTCATATATTTGAGTGAGTTCGCATCTGACTTTGTCAGATATCGTCGATTAACATCCATTAAAGCCCATTGAAGTCGATTATCACTTTGTGTTGATTGAAAATTTTCAAAGTCTATCTTCCTCATTTGAAGTCGAATTTCAACATTTCTTATATATTTGGATGAGTTTGTATCTGACTCTGTCAGATATCGTCGATTTACATTCATTGAAGCCCATTGAGGTCAATTGTCACTTTGTGTTGATTGAAAATTTTCAAAGTCTATCTTCCTCATTTGATGTCGAATTTCAACATTTCTCATATATTTGAGTGAGTTCGCATCTGACTTTGTCAGATATCGTCGATTAACATCCATTAAAGCCCATTGAAGTCGATTATCACTTTGTGTTGATTGAAAATTTTCAAAGTCTATCTTCCTCATTTGAAGTAGAATTTCAACATTTCTTATATATTTGAATGAGTTTGCATCTGACTCTGTCAGATATCGTCGATTTACATTCAATGAAGCCCATTGAGGTCGATTGTCACTTTGTGTTGATTGAAAATTTTCAAAGTCTATCTTCCTCATTTGAAGTCGAATTTCAACATTTCTTATATATTTGAATGAGTTTGCATCTGACTCTGTCAGATATCGTCGATTTACATTCAATGAAGCCCATTGAGGTCGATTGTCACTTTGTGTTGATTGAAAATTTTCAAAGTCTATCTTCCTCATTTGAAGTCGAATATCAACATTTCTTATATATTTGGATGAGTTTGTATCTGACTCTGTCAGATATCGTCGATTTACATTCATTGAAGCCCATTGAGGTCAATTGTCACATTGTGTTGATTGAAAATTTTCAAAGTCTATCTTCCTCATTTGAAGTCGAATTTCAACATTTCTCATATATTTAAATGAGTTTGCAACTAACTTGGTCAGATATTGTCGTTTACATTCACTGAAGCCCATTGGAGTCGATTCTCACTTTGTGTTGATTGAAAATTTTCAAATTCTATCTTCCTCATTTGTAGTCGAATTTCAAAATTTCTCATATATTTGAATGAGTTTGCAACTAACTTGGTCAGATATTGTCGTTTACATTCATTGAAGCCCATTGGAGTCGATTCTCACTTTGTGTTGATTGAAAATTTTCAAATTCTATCTTCCTCATTTGAAGTCGAATTTCAACATTTCTCATATATTTAAATGAGTTCGCAACTAACTTTGTCAGATTTCGTCGATTTACATTCATTGAAGCCCATTGGAGTCGATTCTCACTTTGTGTTGACTGTAAATTTTCAAAGTCTATCTTCCTCATTTGAAGTCGAATTTCAACATTTCTTATATATTTGAATGAGTTTGCATCTGACTCTGTCAGATATCGTCGATTTACATTCATTGAAGCCCATTGAAGTCGATTGTCACTTTGGGTTGATTGAGAATTTTCAAAGTCTATCTTTCTCATTTGATGTCGAATTTTAACATTTCCCATATATTTGAGTGAGTTCGCATCTGACTTTGTCAGATATCGTCGACTAACATCCATTAAAGCCCATTGAAGTCGATTATCACTTTGTGTTGATTGAAAATTTTCAAAGTCTATCTTCCTCATTTGAAGTCGAATTCCAACATTTCTTATATATTTGGATGAGTTTGTATCTGACTCTGTCAGATATCGTCGATTTACATTCATTGAAGCCCATTGAGGTCAATTGTCACTTTGTGTTGATTGAAAATTTTCAAAGTCTATCTTCCTCATTTGATGTCGAATTTCAACATTTCTCATATATTTGAGTGAGTTCGCATCTGACTTTGTCAGATATCGTCGATTAACATCCATTAAAGCCCATTGAAGTCGATTATCACTTTGTGTTGATTGAAAATTTTCAAAGTCTATCTTCCTCATTTGAAGTAGAATTTCAACATTTCTTATATATTTGAATGAGTTTGCATCTGACTCTGTCAGATATCGTCGATTTACATTCAATGAAGCCCATTGAGGTCGATTGTCACTTTGTGTTGATTGAAAATTTTCAAAGTCTATCTTCCTCATTTGAAGTCGAATTTCAACATTTCTTATATATTTGGATGAGTTTGTATCTGACTCTGTCAGATATCGTCGATTTACATTCATTGAAGCCCATTGAGGTCAATTGTCACTTTGTGTTGATTGAAAATTTTCAAAGTCTATCTTCCTCATTTGATGTCGAATTTCAACATTTCTCATATATTTGAGTGAGTTCGCATCTGACTTTGTCAGATATCGTCGATTAACATCCATTAAAGCCCATTGAAGTCGATTATCACTTTGTGTTGATTGAAAATTTTCAAAGTCTATCTTCCTCATTTGAAGTCGAATTTCAACATTTCTTATATATTTGAATGAGTTTGCATCTGACTCTGTCAGATATCGTCGATTTACATTCAATGAAGCCCATTGAGGTCGATTGTCACTTTGTGTTGATTGAAAATTTTCAAAGTCTATCTTCCTCATTTGAAGTCGAATATCAACATTTCTTATATATTTGGATGAGTTTGTATCTGACTCTGTCAGATATCGTCGATTTACATTCATTGAAGCCCATTGAGGTCAATTGTCACATTGTGTTGATTGAAAATTTTCAAAGTCTATCTTCCTCATTTGAAGTCGAATTTCAACATTTCTCATATATTTAAATGAGTTTGCAACTAACTTGGTCAGATATTGTCGTTTACATTCATTGAAGCCCATTGGAGTCGATTCTCACTTTGTGTTGATTGAAAATTTTCAAATTCTATCTTCCTCATTTGTAGTCGAATTTCAAAATTTCTCATATATTTGAATGAGTTTGCAACTAACTTGGTCAGATATTGTCGTTTACATTCATTGAAGCCCATTGGAGTCGATTCTCACTTTGTGTTGATTGAAAATTTTCAAATTCTATCTTCCTCATTTGAAGTCGAATTTCAACATTTCTCATATATTTAAATGAGTTCGCAACTAACTTTGTCAGATTTCGTCGATTTACATTCATTGAAGCCCATTGGAGTCGATTCTCACTTTGTGTTGACTGTAAATTTTCAAATTCTATCTTCCTCATTTGTAGTCGAATTTCAAAATTTCTCATATATTTGAATGAGTTTGCAACTAACTTGGTCAGATATTGTCGTTTACATTCATTGAAGCCCATTGGAGTCGATTCTCACTTTGTGTTGATTGAAAATTTTCAAATTCTATCTTCCTCATTTGAAGTCGAATTTCAACATTTCTCATATATTTAAATGAGTTCGCAACTAACTTTGTCAGATTTCGTCGATTTACATTCATTGAAGCCCATTGGAGTCGATTCTCACTTTGTGTTGACTGTAAATTTTCAAAGTCTATCTTCCTCATTTGAAGTCGAATTTCAACATTTCTCATATATTTAAATGAGTTCGCAACTAACTTTGTCAGATATCGTCGATTTACATTCATTGAAGCCCATTGAAGTCGATTCTCACTTTGTGTTGATTGAAAATTTTCAAAGTCTATCTTCCTCATTTGATGTCGAATTTCAACATTTCTCATATATTTGAGTGAGTTCGCATCTGACTTTGTCAGATATCGTCGATTAACATCCATTAAAGCCCATTGAAGTCGATTATCACTTTGTGTTGATTGAAAATTTTCAAAGTCTATCTTCCTCATTTGAAGTCGAATTTCAACATTTCTTATATATTTGAATGAGTTTGCATCTGACTCTGTCAGATATCGTCGATTTACATTCAATGAAGCCCATTGAGGTCGATTGTCACTTTGTGTTGATTGAAAATTTTCAAAGTCTATCTTCCTCATTTGAAGTCGAATTTCAACATTTCTTATATATTTGGATGAGTTTGTATCTGACTCTGTCAGATATCGTCGATTTACATTCATTGAAGCCCATTGAGGTCAATTGTCACATTGTGTTGATTGAAAATTTTCAAAGTCTATCTTCCTCATTTGAAGTCGAATTTCAACATTTCTCATATATTTAAATGAGTTTGCAACTAACTTGGTCAGATATTGTCGTTTACATTCATTGAAGCCCATTGGAGTCGATTCTCACTTTGTGTTGATTGAAAATTTTCAAATTCTATCTTCCTCATTTGTAGTCGAATTTCAAAATTTCTCATATATTTGAATGAGTTTGCAACTAACTTGGTCAGATATTGTCGTTTACATTCATTGAAGCCCATTGGAGTCGATTCTCACTTTGTGTTGATTGAAAATTTTCAAATTCTATCTTCCTCATTTGAAGTCGAATTTCAACATTTCTCATATATTTAAATGAGTTCGCAACTAACTTTGTCAGATTTCGTCGATTTACATTCATTGAAGCCCATTGGAGTCGATTCTCACTTTGTGTTGATTGTAAATTTTCAAAGTCTATCTTCCTCATTTGAAGTCGAATTTCAACATTTCTCATATATTTGAATGAGTTTCCATCTAACATTGTCAGATATCGTCGATTTACATTCATTGAAGCCCATTGAAGTCGATTCTCACTTTGTGTTGATTGAAAATTTTCAAAGTCTATCTTCCTCATTTGATGTCGAATTTCAACATTTCTCATATATTTGAGTGAGTTCGCATCTGACTTTGTCCGATATCGTCGATTAACATCCATTAAAGCCCATTGAAGTCGATTATCACTTTGTGTTGATTGAAAATTTTCAAAGTCTATCTTCCTCATTTGAAGTCGAATTTCAACATTTCTTATATATTTGGATGAGTTTGTATCTGACTCTGTCAGATATCGTCGATTTACATTCATTGACGCCCATTGAGGTCAATTGTCACTTTGTGTTGATTGAAAATTTTCAAAGTCTATCTTCCTCATTTGATGTCGAATTTCAACATTTCTCATATATTTGAGTGAGTTCGCATCTGACTTTGTCAGATATCGTCGATTAACATCCATTAAAGCCCATTGAAGTCGATTATCACTTTGTGTTGATTGAAAATTTTCAAAGTCTATCTTCCTCATTTGAAGTCGAATTTCAACATTTCTTATATATTTGAATGAGTTTGCATCTGACTCTGTCAGATATCGTCGATTTACATTCAATGAAACCCATTGAGGTCGATTGTCACTTTGTGTTGATTGAAAATTTTCAAAGTCTATCTTCCTCATTTGAAGTCGAATTTCAACATTTCTTATATATTTGGATGAGTTTGTATCTGACTCTGTGAGATATCGTCGATTTACATTCATTGAAGCCCATTGAGGTCAATTGTCACATTGTGTTGATTGAAAATTTTCAAAGTCTATCTTCCTCATTTGAAGTCGAATTTCAACATTTCTCATATATTTAATTGAGTTTGCAACTAACTTGGTCAGATATTGTCGTTTACATTCATTGAAGCCATTTGGAGTCGATTCTCACTTTGTGTTGATTGAAAATTTACAAATTCTATCTTCCTCATTTGTAGTCGAATTTCAAAATTTCTCATATATTTGAATGAGTTTGCAACTAACTTGGTCAGATATTGTCGTTTACATTCATTGAAGCCCATTGGAGTCGATTCTCACTTTGTGTTGATTGAAAATTTTCAAATTCTATCGTCCTCATTTGAAGTCGAATTTCAACATTTCTCATATATTTGAATGAGTTTCCATCTAACATTGTCAGATATCGTCGATTTACATTCATTGAAGCCCATTGAAGTCGATTCTCACTTTGTGTTGATTGAAAATTTTCAAAGTCTATCTTCCTCATTTGAAGTCGAATTTCAACATTTCTTATATATTTGAATGAGTTTGCAACTAACTTGGTCAGATATTGTCGTTTACATTCATTGAAGCCCATTGGAGTCGATTCTCACTTTGTGTTGATTGAAAATTTTCAAATCCTATCTTCCTCATTTGGAGTCGAATTTCAACATTTCTCATATATTTGAATGAGTTTGCATCTGACTCTGTCAGATATCGTCGATTTACATTCATTGAAGCCCATTGAAGTCGATTGTCACTTTGGGTTGATTGAAAATTTTCAAAGTCTACCTTCCTCATTTGATGTCGAATTTCAACATTTCTCATATATTTGAGTGAGTTCGCATGTGACTTTGTCAGATATCGTCGATTAACATCCATTAAAGCCCATTGAAGTCGATTATCACTTTGTGTTGATCGAAAATTTTCAAAGTCTATCTTCCTCATTTGAAGTCGAATTTCAACATTTCTTATATATTTGAATGAGTTTGCATCTGACTCTGTCAGATATCGTCGATTTACATTCATTGAAGCCCATTGAGGTCAATTGTCACTTTGTGTTGATTGAAAATTTTCAAAGTCTATCTTCCTAATTTGAAGTCGAATTTCAACATTTCTTATATATTTGGATGAGTTTGTATCTGACTCTGTCAGATATCGTCGATTTACATTCATTGAAGCCCATTGAGGTCAATTGTCACTTTGTGTTGATTGAAAATTTTCAAAGTCTATCTTCCTCATTTGATGTCGAATTTCAACATTTCTCATATATTTGAGTGAGTTCGCATCTGACTTTGTCAGATATCGTCGATTTACATCCATTAAAGCCCATTGAAGTCGATTATCACTTTGTGTTGATTGAAAATTTTCAAAGTCTATCTTCCTCATTTGAAGTCGAATTTCAACATTTCTTATATATTTGAATGAGTTTGCATCTGACTCTGTCAGATATCGTCGATTTACATTCAATGAAGCCCATTGAGGTCGATTGTCACTTTGTGTTGATTGAAAATTTTCAAAGTCTATCTTCCTCATTTGAAGTCGAATTTCAACATTTCTTATATATTTGGATGAGTTTGTATCTGACTCTGTCAGATATCGTCGATTTACATTCATTGAAGCCCATTGAGGTCAATTGTCACTTTGTGTTGATTGAAAATTTTCAAAGTCTATCTTCCTCATTTGATGTCGAATTTCAACATTTCTCATATATTTGAGTGAGTTCGCATCTGACTTTGTCAGATATCGTCGAATAACATCCATTAAAGCCCATTGAAGTCGATTATCACTTTGTGTTGATTGAAAATTTTCAAAGTCTATCTTCCTCATTTGAAGTCGAATTTCAACATTTCTTATATATTTGAATGAGTTTGCATCTGACTCTGTCAGATATCGTCGATTTACATTCAATGAAGCCCATTGAGGTCGATTGTCACTTTGTGTTGATTGAAAATTTTCAAAGTCTATCTTCCTCATTTGAAGTCGAATTTCAACATTTCTTATATATTTGGATGAGTTTGTATCTGACTCTGTCAGATATCGTCGATTTACATTCATTGAAGCCCATTGAGGTCAATTGTCACATTGTGTTGATTGAAAATTTTCAAAGTCTATCTTCCTCATTTGAAGTCGAATTTCAACATTTCTCATATATTTAAATGAGTTTGCAACTAACTTGGTCAGATATTGTCGTTTACATTCATTGAAGCCATTTGGAGTCGATTCTCACTTTGTGTTGATTGAAAATTTTCAAATTCTATCTTCCTCATTTGTAGTCGAATTTCAAAATTTCTCATATATTTGAATGAGTTTGCAACTAACTTGGTCAGATATTGTCGTTTACATTCATTGAAGCCCATTGGAGTCGATTCTCACTTTGTGTTGATTGGAAATTTTCAAATTCTATCTTCCTCATTTGAAGTCGAATTTCAACATTTCTCATATATTTAAATGAGTTCGCAACTAACTTTGTCAGATATCGTCGATTTACATTCATTGAAGCCCATTGAAGTCGATTCTCACTTTGTGTTGATTGAAAATTTTCAAAGTCTATCTTCCTCATTTGAAGTCGAATTTCAACATTTCTTATATATTTGAATGAGTTTGCATCTCACTCTGTCAGATATCGTCGATTTACATTCAATGAAGCCCATTGAGGTCGATGTCACTTTGTGTTGATTGAAAATTTTCAAAGTCTATCTTCCTCATTTGAAGTCGAATTTCAACATTCCTTATATATTTGAATGAGTTTGCAACTAACTTGGTCAGATATTGTCGTTTACATTCATTGAAGCCCATTGGAGTCGATTCTCACTTTGTGTTGATTGAAAATTTTCAAATTCTATCTTCCTCATTTGAAGTCGAATTTCAACATTTCTCATATATTTAAATGAGTTCGCAACTAACTTCGTCAGATTTCGTCGATTTACATTCATTGAAGCCCATTGAAGTCGATTCTCACTTTGTGTTGATTGTAAATTTTCAAAGTCTATCTTCCTCATTTGAAGTCGAATTTCAACATTTCTTATATATTTGAATGAGTTTGCATCTGACTCTGTCAGATATCGTCGATTTACATTCAGTGAAGCCCATTGAGGTCGATTGTCACTTTGTGTTGATTGAAAATTTTCAAAGTCTATCTTCCTCATTTGAAGTCGAATTTCAACATTTCTTATATATTTGGATGAGTTTGTATCTGACTCTGTCAGATATCGTCGATTTACATTCATTGAAGCCCATTGAGGTCAATTGTCACTTTGTGTTGATTGAAAATTTTCAAAGTCTATCTTCCACATTTGAAGTCGAATTTCAACATTTCTCATATATTTAAATGAGTTCGCATCTAACTGATATCGTCGATTTACATTCATTGAAGCCCATTGAAGTCGATTGTCACTTTGGGTTGATTGAAAATTTTCAAAGTCTATCTTCCTCATTTGATGTCGAATTTCAACATTTCTCATATATTTGAGTGAGTTCGCATCTGACTTTGTCAGATATCGTCGATTAACCTCCATTGAAGCCCATTGAGGTCGATTGTCACTTTGTGTTGATTGAAAATTTTCAAAGTCTATCTTCCTCATTTGAAGTCGAATTTCAACATTTCTTATATATTTGAATGAGTTTGCATCTGACTCTGTCAGATATCGTCGATTTACATTCAATGAAGCCCATTAAGGTCGATTGTCACTTTGTGTTGATTGAAAATTTTCAAAAACTATCTTCCTCATTTGAAGTCGAATTTCAACATTTCTTATATATTTGGATGAGTTTGTATCTGACTCTGTCAGATATCGTCGATTTACATTCATTGAAGCCCATTGAGGTCAATTGTCACTTTGTGTTGATTAAAAATTTTCAAAGTCTATCTTCCACATTTGAAGTCGAATTTCAACATTTCTCATATATTTGAATGAGTTTGCATCTAACTTTGTCAGATATCGTCGATTTACATTCATTGAAGCCCATTGAAGTCGATTGTCACTTTGTGTTGATTGAAAATTTTCAAAGTCTATCTTCCTCATTTGAAGTCGAATTTCAACATTTCTCATATATTTAAATGAGTTCGCATCTAACTTCATCAGATATCGTCGATTAACATCCATTGAAGCCCATTGAAGTCGATTGTCACTTTGTGTTGATTGAAAATTTTCAAAGTCTATCTTCCTCATTTGTAGACGAATTTCAAAATTTCTCATATATTTGAATGAGTTTGCAACTAACTTGGTCAGATATTGTCGTTTACATTCAATGAAGCCCATTAAGGTCGATTGTCACTTTGTGTTGATTGAAAATTTTCAAAGTCTATCTTCCTCATTTGACGTCGAACTTCAACATTTCTCATATATTTAAATGAGTTCGCATCTAACTTCATCAGATATCGTCGATTAACATCCATTGAAGCCCATTGGAGTCGATTCTCACTTTGTGTTGATTGAAAATTTTCAAATTCTATCTTCCTCATTTGAATTCGAATTTCAACATTTCTCATATATTTGAATGAGTTCGCAACTAACTTTGTCAGATTTCGTCGATTTACATTCATTGAAGCCCATTGAAGTCGATTCTCACTTTGTGTTGATTGTAAATTTTCAAAGTCTATCTTCCTCATTTGATGTCGAATTTCAACATTTCTCATATATTTGAGTGAGTTCGCATCTGACTTTGTCAGATATCGTCGATTAACCTCCATTGAAGCCCATTGAGGTCGATTGTCACTTTGTGTTGATTGAAAATTTTCAAAGTCTATCATCCTCATTTGAAGTCGAATTTCAACATTTCTTATATATTTGAATGAGTTTGCATCTGACTCTGTCAGATATCGTCGATTTACATTCAATGAAGCCCATTAAGGTCGATTGTCACTTTGTGTTGATTGAAAATTTTCAAAGTCTATCTTCCTCATTTGAAGTCGAATTTCAACATTTCTTATATATTTGGATGAGTTTGTATCTGACTCTGTCAGATATCGTCGATTTACATTCATTGAAGCCCATTGAGGTCAATTGTCACTTTGTGTTGATTGAAGATTTTCAAAGTCTATCTTCCTCATTTGTAGTCGAATTTCAAAATTTCTCATATATTTGAATGAGTTTGCAACTAACTTGGTCAGATATTGTCGTTTACATTCATTGAAGCCCATTGGAGTCGATTCTCACTTTGTGTTGATTGAAAATTTTCAAAGTCTATCTTCCTCATTTGTAGTCGAATTTCAACATTTCTCATATATTTGAATGAGTTTGCATCTAACTTTGTCAGAAATCGTCGATTTACATTCATTGAAGCCCATTGAAGTCGATTGTCACTTTGTGTTGATTGAAAATTTTCAAAGTCTATCTTCCTCATTTGTAGTCGAATTTCAACATTTCTCATATATTTAAATGAGTTCGCAACTTACTTTGTCAGATTTCGTCGATTTACATTCATTGAAGCCCATTGAAGTCGATTCTCACTTTGTGTTGATTGTAAATTTTCAAAGTCTATCTTCCTCATTTGAAGTCGAATTTCAACATTTCTCATATATTTGAATGAGTTTCCATCTAACATTGTCAGATATCGTCGATTTACATTCATTGAAGCCCATTGAAGTCGATTCTCACTTTGTGTTGATTGAAAATTTTCAAAGTCTATCTTCCTCATTTGAAGTCGAATTTCAACATTTCTTATATATTTGAATGAGTTTGCATCTGACTCTGTCAGATATCGTCGATTTACATTCAATGAAGCCCATTGAGGTCGATGTCACTTTGTGTTGATTGAAAATTTTCAAAGTCTATCTTCCTCATTTGAAGTCGAATTTCAACATTTCTTATATATTTGAATGAGTTTGCAACTAACTTGGTCAGATATTGTCGTTTACATTCATTGAAGCCCATTGGAGTCGATTCTCACTTTGTGTTGATTGAAAATTTTCAAATTCTATCTTCCTCATTTGAAGTCGCATTTCAACATTTCTCATATATTTAAATGAGTTCGCAACTAACTTTGTCAGATTTCGTCGATTTACATTCATTGAAGCCCATTGAAGTCGATTCTCACTTTGTGTTGATTGTAAATTTTCAAAGTCTATCTTCCTCATTTGAAGTCGAATTTCAACATTTCTTATATATTTGAATGAGTTTGCATCTGACTCTGTCAGATATCGTCGATTTACATTCAATGAAGCCCATTGAGGTCGATGTCACTTTGTGTTGATTGAAAATTTTCAAAGTCTATCTTCCTCATTTGAAGTCGAATTTCAACATGTCTTATATATTTGAATGAGTTTGCAACTAACTTGGTCAGATTTCGTCGATTTACATTCATTGAAGCCCATTGAAGTCGATTCTCACTTTGTGTTGATTGTAAATTTTCAAAGTCTATCTTCCTCATTTGATGTCGAATTTCAACATTTCTCATATATTTGAATGAGTTTCCATCTAACATTGTCAGATATCGTCGATTTACATTCATTGAAGCCCATTGAAGTCGATTCTCACTTTGTGTTGATTGAAAATTTTCAAAGTCTATCTTCCTCATTTGAAGTCGAATTTCAACATTTCTTATATATTTGAATGAGTTTGCATCTGACTCTGTCAGATATCGTCGATTTACATTCAATGAAGCCCATTGAGGTCGATGTCACTTTGTGTTGATTGAAAATTTTCAAAGTCTATCTTCCTCATTTGAAGTCGAATTTCAACATTTCTCATATATTTGAATGAGTTTGCAACTAACTTGGTCAGATTTCGTCGATTTACATTCATTGAAGCCCATTGAAGTCGATTCTCACTTTGTGTTGATTGTAAATTTTCAAAGTCTATCTTCCTCATTTGATGTCGAATTTCAACATTTCTCATATATTTGAATGAGTTTGCATCTAACTTTGTCAGATATCATCGATTTACATTCATTGGAGCCCATTGAAGTCGATTGTCACTTTGGGTTGATTGAAAATTTTCAATGTCTATCTTCCTCATTTGAAGTCGAATTTCAACATTTCTTATATATTTGAATGAGTTTGCAACTAACTTGGTCAGATATTGTCGTTTACATTCATTGAAGCCCATTGGAGTCGATTCTCACTTTGTCTTGATTGAAAATTTTCAAATTCTATCTTCCTCATTTGAAGTCGCATTTCAACATTTCTCATATATTTAAATGAGTTCGCAACTAACTTTGTCAGATTTCGTCGATTTACATTCATTGAAGCCCATTGAAGTCGATTCTCACTTTGTGTTGATTGTAAATTTTCAAAGTCTATCTTCCTCATTTGAAGTCGAATTTCAACATTTCTCATATATTTGAATGAGTTTCCATCTAACATTGTCAGATATCGTCGATTTACATTCATTGAAGCCCACTGAAGTCGATTGTCACTTTGTGTTGATTGAAAATTTTCAAAGTCTATCTTCCTCATTTGTAGTCGAATTTCAAAATTTCTCATATATTTGAATGAGTTTGCAACTAACTTGGTCAGATATTGTCGTTTACATTCATTGAAGCCCATTGGAGTCGATTCTCACTTTGTGTTGATTGAAAATTTTCAAAGTCTATCTTCCTCATTTGTAGTCGAATTTCAAAATTTCTCATATATTTGAATGAGTTTGCAACTAACTTGGTCAGATATTGTCGTTTACATTCATTGAAGCCCATTGGAGTCGATTCTCACTTTGTGTTGATTGAAAATTTTCAAATTCTATCTTCCTCATTTGAAGTCGAATTTCAACATTTCTCATATATTTAAATGAGTTCGCAATTAACTTTGTCAGATTTCGTCGATTTACATTCATTGAAGCCCATAGGAGTCGATTCTCACTTTGTGTTGATTGAAAATTTTCAAATTCTATCTTCCTCATTTGAAGTCGAATTTCAACATTTCTCATATATTTAAATGAGTTCGCAACTAACTTTGTCAGATTTCGTCGATTTACATTCATTGAAGCCCATTGAAGTCGATTCTCACTTTGTGTTGATTGTAAATTTTCAAAGTCTATCTTCCTCATTTGAAGTCGAATTTCAACATTTCTCATATATTTGAATGAGTTTCCATCTAACATTGTCAGATATCGTCGATTTACATTCATTGAAGCCCATTGAAGTCGATTCTCACTTTGTGTTGATTGAAAATTTTCAAAGTCTATCTTCCTCATTTGAAGTCGAATTTCAACATTTCTTATATATTTGAATGAGTTTGCATCTGACTCTGTCAGATATCGTCGATTTACATTCAATGAAGCCCATTGAGGTCGATGTCACTTTGTGTTGATTGAAAATTTTCAAAGTCTATCTTCCTCATTTGAAGTCGAATTTCAACATTTCTCATATATTTGAATGAGTTTGCAACTAACTTGGTCAGATTTCGTCGATTTACATTCATTGAAGCCCATTGAAGTCGATTCTCACTTTGTGTTGATTGTAAATTTTCAAAGTCTATCTTCCTCATTTGATGTCGAATTTCAACATTTCTCATATATTTGAATGAGTTTGCATCTAACTTTGTCAGATATCGTCGATTTACATTCATTGAAGCCCATTGAAGTCGATTGTCACTTTGGGTTGATTGAAAATTTTCAATGTCTATCTTCCTCATTTGATGTCGAATTTCAACATATCTCATATATTTGAGTGAGTTCGCATCTGACTTTGTCAGATATCGTCGATTAACATCCATTAAAGCCCATTGGAGTCGATTATCACTTTGTGTTGATTGAAAATTTTCAAAGTCTATCTTCCACATTTGAAGTCGAATTTCAACATTTCTCATATATTTGAATGAGTTTGCATCTAACTCTGTCAGATATCGTCGATTTACATTCATTGAAGCCCATTGAAGTCGATTGTCACTTTGGGTTGATTGAAAATTTTCAAAGTCTATCTTCCTCAATTGATGTCGAATTTCAACATTTCTCATATATTTGAGTAGTTCGCATCTGACTTTGTCAGATATCGTCGATTAACCTCCATTGAAGCCCATTGAGGTCGATTGTCACTTTGTGTTGATTGAAAATTTTCAAAGTCTATCTTCCTCATTTGAAGTCGAATTTCAACATTTCTTATATATTTGGATGAGTTTGTATCTGACTCTGTCAGATATCGTCGATTTACATTCATTGAAGCCCATTGAGGTCAATTGTCACTTTGTGTTGATTGAAAATTTTCAAAGTCTATCTTCCCCATTTGAAGTCGAATTTCAATATTTCTCATATATTTGAATGAGTTTGCATCTAACTTTGTCAGATATCGTCGTTTTACATTCATTGGAGCCCATTGAAGTCGATTGTCACTTTGGGTTGATTGAAAATTTTCAAAGTCTATCTTCCTCATTTGATGTCGAATTTCAACATTTCTCATATATTTGAGTGAGTTCGCATCTGACTTTGTCAGATATCGTCGATTAACCTCCATTGAAGCCCATTGAGGTCGATTGTCACTTTGTGTTGATTGAAAATTTTCAAAGTCTATCTTCCTCATTTGAAGTCGAATTTCAACATTTCTTATATATTTGAATGAGTTTGCATCTGACTCTGTCAGATATCGTCGATTTACATTCATTGAAGCCCATTGGAGTCGATTGTCACTTTGTGTTGATTGAAAATTTTCAAAGTCTATCTTCCTCATTTGAAGTTGAATTTCAACATTTCTTATATATTTGAATGAGTTTGCATCTGACTCTGTCAGATATCGTCGATTTACATTCAATGAAGCCCATTGAGGTAGATTGTCACTTTGTGTTGATTGAAAATTTTCAAAGTCTATCTTCCTCATTTGAAGTCGAATTTCAACATTTCTTATATATTTGGATGAGTTTGTATCTGAATCTGTCAGATATCGTCGATTTACATTCATTGAAGCCCATTGAGGTCAATTGTCACTTTGGGTTGATTGAAAATTTTCAATGTCTATCTTCCTCATTTGATGTCGAATTTCAACATATCTCATATATTTGAGTGAGTTCGCATCTGACTTTGTCAGATATCGTCGATTAACCTCCATTGAAGCCCATTGAGGTCGATTGTCACTTTGTGTTGATTGAAAATTTTCAAAGTCTATCTTCCTCATTTGAAGTTGAATTTCAACATTTCTTATATATTTGGATGAGTTTGTATCTGAATCTGTCAGATATCGTCGATTTACATTCATTGAAGCCCATTGAGGTCAATTGTCAGTTTGGGTTGATTGAAAATTTTCAATGTCTATCTTCCTCATTTGATGTCGAATTTCAACATATCTCATATATTTGAGTGAGTTCGCATCTGACTTTGTCAGATATCGTCGATTAACATCCATTAAAGCCCATTGGAGTCGATTATCACTTTGTGTTGATTGAAAATTTTCAAAGTCTATCTTCCACATTTGAAGTCGAATTTCAATATTTCTCATATATTTGAATGAGTTTGCATCTAACTTTGTCAGATATCGTCGTTTTACATTCATTGGAGCCCATTGAAGTCGATTGTCACTTTGGGTTGATTGAAAATTTTCAAAGTCTATCTTCCTCATTTGATGTCGAATTTCAACATTTCTCATATATTTGAGTGAGTTCGCATCTGACTTTGTCAGATATCGTCGATTAACCTCCATTGAAGCCCATTGAGGTCGATTGTCACTTTGTGTTGATTGAAAATTTTCAAAGTCTATCTTCCTCATTTGAAGTCGAATTTCAACATTTCTTATATATTTGAATGAGTTTGCATCTGACTCTGTCAGATATCGTCGATTTACATTCATTGAAGCCCATTGGAGTCGATTGTCACTTTGTGTTGATTGAAAATTTTCAAAGTCTATCTTCCTCATTTGAAGTTGAATTTCAACATTTCTTATATATTTGAATGAGTTTGCATCTGACTCTGTCAGATATCGTCGATTTACATTCAATGAAGCCCATTGAGGTAGATTGTCACTTTGTGTTGATTGAAAATTTTCAAAGTCTATCTTCCTCATTTGAAGTCGAATTTCAACATTTCTTATATATTTGGATGAGTTTGTATCTGAATCTGTCAGATATCGTCGATTTACATTCATTGAAGCCCATTGAGGTCAATTGTCACTTTGGGTTGATTGAAAATTTTCAATGTCTATCTTCCTCATTTGATGTCGAATTTCAACATATCTCATATATTTGAGTGAGTTCGCATCTGACTTTGTCAGATATCGTCGATTAACATCCATTAAAGCCCATTGGAGTCGATTATCACTTTGTGTTGATTGAAAATTTTCAAAGTCTATCTTCCACATTTGAAGTCGAATTTCAACATTTCTCATATATTTGAATGAGTTTGCATCTAACTTTGTCAGATATCGTCGATTTACATTCATTGAAGCCCATTGAAGTCGATTGTCACTTTGGGTTGATTGAAAATTTTCAATGTCTATCTTCCTCATTTGATGTCGAATTTCAACATATCTCATATATTTGAGTGAGTTCGCATCTGACTTTGTCAGATATCGTCGATTAACCTCCATTGAAGCCCATTGAGGTCAATTGTCACTTTGTGTTGATTGAAAATTTTCAAAGTCTATCTTCCTCATTTGTAGTCGAATTTCAAAATTTCTCATATATTTGAATGAGTTTGCAACTAACTTGGTCAGATATTGTCGTTTACATTCATTGAAGCCCATTGGAGTCGATTCTCACTTTGTGTTGATTGAAAATTTTCAAATTCTATCTTCCTCATTTGAAGTCGAATTTCAACATTTCTCATATATTTAAATGAGTTCGCAATTAACTTTGTCAGATTTCGTCGATTTACATTCATTGAAGCCCATAGGAGTCGATTCTCACTTTGTGTTGATTGAAAATTTTCAAATTCTATCTTCCTCATTTGAAGTCGAATTTCAACATTTCTCATATATTTAAATGAGTTCGCAACTAACTTTGTCAGATATCGTCGATTTACATTCATTGAAGCCCATTGAAGTCGATTCTCACTTTGTGTTGATTGAAAATTTTCAAAGTCTATCTTCCTCATTTGATGTCGAATTTCAACATTTCTCATATATTTGAGTGAGTTCGCATCTGACTTTGTCAGATATCGTCGATTAACCTCCATTGAAGCCCATTGAGGTCGATTGTCACTTTGTGTTGATTGAAAATTTTCAAAGTCTATCTTCCACATTTGAAGTCGAATTTCAACATTTCTCATATATTTGAATGAGTTTGCATCTAACTTTGTCAGATATCGTCGATTTACATTCATTGAAGCCCATTGAAGTCGATTGTCACTTTGGGTTGATTGAAAATTTTCAATGTCTATCTTCCTCATTTGATGTCGAATTTCAACATATCTCATATATTTGAGTGAGTTCGCATCTGACTTTGTCAGATATCGTCGATTAACCTCCATTGAAGCCCATTGAGGTCGATTGTCACTTTGTGTTGATTGAAAATTTTCAAAGTCTATCTTCCACATTTGAAGTCGAATTTCAACATTTCTTATATATTTGAATGAGTTTGCATCTGACTCTGTCAGATATCGTCGATTTACATTCAATGAAGCCCATTGAGGTAGATTGTCACTTTGTGTTGATTGAAAATTTTCAAAGTCTATCTTCCTCATTTGAAGTCGAATTTCAACATTTCTTATATATTTGAATGAGTTTGCAACTAACTTGGTCAGATATTGTCGTTTACATTCATTGAAGCCCATTAGAGTCGATTCTCACTTTGTGTTCATTGAAAATTTTCAAATTCTATCTTCCTCATTTGAAGTCGCATTTCAACATTTCTCATATATTTAAATGAGTTAGCAACTAACATTGTCAGATTTCGTCGATTTACATTCATTGAAGCCCATTGAAGTCGATTCTCACTTTGTGTTGATTGTAAATTTTCAAAGTCTATCTTCCTCATTTGATGTCGAATTTCAACATTTCTCATATATTTGAGTGAGTTCGCATCTGACTTTGTCAGATATCGTCGATTAACATCCATTAAAGCCCATTGGAGTCGATTATCACTTTGTGTTGATTGAAAATTTTCAAAGTCTATCTTCCACATTTGAAGTCGAATTTCAACATTTCTCATATATTTGAATGAGTTTGCATCTAACTTTGTCAGATATCGTCGATTTACATTCATTGAAGCCCATTGAAGTCGATTGTCACTTTGGGTTGATTGAAAATTTTCAATGTCTATCTTCCTCATTTGATGTCGAATTTCAACATATCTCATATATTTGAGTGAGTTCGCATCTGACTTTGTCAGATATCGTCGATTAACCTCCATTGAAGCCCATTGAGGTCGATTGTCACTTTGTGTTGATTGAAAATTTTCAAAGTCTATCTTCCTCATTTGAAGTTGAATTTCAACATTTCTTATATATTTGAATGAGTTTGCATCTGACTCTGTCAGATATCGTCGATTTACATTGAATGAAGCCCATTGAGGTAGATTGTCACTTTGTGTTGATTGAAAATTTTCAAAGTCTATCTTCCTCATTTGAAGTCGAATTTCAACATTTCTTATATATTTGGATGAGTTTGTATCTGAATCTGTCAGATATCGTCGATTTACATTCATTGAAGCCCATTGAGGTCAATTGTCACTTTGTGTTGATTGAAAATTTTCAAAGTCTATCTTCCACATTTGAAGTCGAATTTCAACATTTCTCATATATTTGAATGAGTTTGCATCTAACTCTGTCAGATATCGTCGATTTACATTCATTGAAGCCCATTGAAGTCGATTGTCACTTTGGGTTGATTGAAAATTTTCAAAGTCTATCTTCCTCAATTGATGTCGAATTTCAACATTTCTCATATATTTGAGTGAGTTCGCATCTGACTTTGTCAGATATCGTCGATTAACCTCCATTGAAGCCCATTGAGGTCGATTGTCACTTTGTGTTGATTGAAAATTTTCAAAGTCTATCTTCCTCATTTGAAGTCGAATTTCAACATTTCTTATATATTTGGATGAGTTTGTATCTGACTCTGTCAGATATCGTCGATTTACATTCATTGAAGCCCATTGAGGTCAATTGTCACTTTGTGTTGATTGAAAATTTTCAAAGTCTATCTTCCCCATTTGAAGTCGAATTTCAATATTTCTCATATATTTGAATGAGTTTGCATCTAACTTTGTCAGATATCGTCGTTTTACATTCATTGGAGCCCATTGAAGTCGATTGTCACTTTGGGTTGATTGAAAATTTTCAAAGTCTATCTTCCTCATTTGATGTCGAATTTCAACATTTCTCATATATTTGAGTGAGTTCGCATCTGACTTTGTCAGATATCGTCGATTAACCTCCATTGAAGCCCATTGAGGTCGATTGTCACTTTGTGTTGATTGAAAATTTTCAAAGTCTATCTTCCTCATTTGAAGTCGAATTTCAACATTTCTTATATATTTGAATGAGTTTGCATCTGACTCTGTCAGATATCGTCGATTTACATTCATTGAAGCCCATTGGAGTCGATTGTCACTTTGTGTTGATTGAAAATTTTCAAAGTCTATCTTCCTCATTTGAAGTTGAATTTCAACATTTCTTATATATTTGAATGAGTTTGCATCTGACTCTGTCAGATATCGTCGATTTACATTCAATGAAGCCCATTGAGGTAGATTGTCACTTTGTGTTGATTGAAAATTTTCAAAGTCTATCTTCCTCATTTGAAGTCGAATTTCAACATTTCTTATATATTTGGATGAGTTTGTATCTGAATCTGTCAGATATCGTCGATTTACATTCATTGAAGCCCATTCAGGTCAATTGTCACTTTGGGTTGATTGAAAATTTTCAATGTCTATCTTCCTCATTTGATGTCGAATTTCAACATATCTCATATATTTGAGTGAGTTCGCATCTGACTTTGTCAGATATCGTCGATTAACCTCCATTGAAGCCCATTGAGGTCGATTGTCACTTTGTGTTGATTGAAAATTTTCAAAGTCTATCTTCCTCATTTGAAGTTGAATTTCAACATTCTTATATATTTGAATGAGTTTGCATCTGACTCTGTCAGATATCGTCAATTTACATTCAATGAAGCCCATTGAGGTAGATTGTCACTTTGTGTTGATTGAAAATTTTCAAAGTCTATCTTCCTCATTTGAAGTCGAATTTCAACATTTCTTATATATTTGGATGAGTTTGTATCTGAATCTGTCAGATATCGTCGATTTACATTCATTGAAGCCCATTGAGGTCAATTGTCACTTTGTGTTGATTGAAAATTTTCAAAGTCTATCTTCCACATTTGAAGTCGAATTTCAAAATTTCTCATATATTTGAATGAGTTTGCATCTAACTCTGTCAGATATCGTCGATTTACATTCATTGAAGCCCATTGAAGTCGATTGTCACTTTGGGTTGATTGAAAATTTTCAAAGTCTATCTTCCTCATTTGATGTCGAATTTCAACATTTCTCATATATTTGAGTGAGTTCGCATCTGACTTTGTCAGATATCGTCGATTAACCTCCATTGAAGCCCATTGAGGTCGATTGTCACTTTGTGTTGATTGAAAATTTTCAAAGTCTATCTTCCTCATTTGAAGTCGAATTTCAACATTTCTTATATATTTGAATGAGTTTGCATCTGACTCTGTCAGATATCGTCGATTTACATTCAATGAAGCCCATTGAGGTCGATTGTCACTTTGTGTTGATTGAAAATTTTCAAAGTCTATCTTCCTCATTTGAAGTCGAATTTCAACATTTCTTATATATTTGGATGAGTTTGTATCTGACTCTGTCAGATATCGTCGATTTACATTCATTGAAGCCCATTGAGGTCAATTGTCACTTTGTGTTGATTGAAAATTTTCAAATTCTATCTTCCCCATTTGAAGTCGAATTTCAATATTTCTCATATATTTGAATGAGTTTGCATCTAACTTTGTCAGATATCGTCGTTTTACATTCATTGGAGCCCATTGAAGTCGATTGTCACTTTGGGTTGATTGAAAATTTTCAAAGTCTATCTTCCTCATTTGATGTCGAATTTCAACATTTCTCATATATTTGAGTGAGTTCGCATCTGACTTTGTCAGATATCGTCGATTAACCTCCATTGAAGCCCATTGAGGTCGATTGTCACTTTGTGTTGATTGAAAATTTTCAAAGTCTATCTTCCTCATTTGAAGTCGAATTTCAACATTTCTTATATATTTGAATGAGTTTGCATCTGACTCTGTCAGATATCGTCGATTTACATTCATTGAAGCCCATTGGAGTCGATTGTCACTTTGTGTTGATTGAAAATTTTCGAAGTCTATCTTCCTCATTTGAAGTCGAATTTCAACATTTCTTATATATTTGAATGAGTTTGCATCTGACTCTGTCAGATATCGTCGATTTACATTCAATGAAGCCCATTGAGGTCGATTGTCACTTTGTGTTGATTGAAAATTTTCAAAGTCTATCTTCCTCATTTGAAGTCGAATTTCAACATTTCTTATATATTTGGATGAGTTTGTATCTGACTCTGTCAGATATCGTCGATTTACATTCATTGAAGCCCATTGAGGTCAATTGTCACTTTGTGTTGATTGAAAATTTTCAAAGTCTATCTTCCCCATTTGAAGTCGAATTTCAATATTTCTCATATATTTGAATGAGTTTGCATCTAACTTTGTCAGATATCGTCGTTTTACATTCATTGGAGCCCATTGAAGTCGATTGTCACTTTGGGTTGATTGAAAATTTTCAAAGTCTATCTTCCTCATTTGATGTCGAATTTCAACATTTCTCATATATTTGAGTGAGTTCGCATCTGACTTTGTCAGATATCGTCGATTAACCTCCATTGAAGCCCATTGAAGTCGATTGTCACTTTGTGTTGATTGAAAATTTTCAAAGTCTATCTTCCTCATTTGAAGTCGAATTTCAACATTTCTTATATATTTGAATGAGTTTGCATCTGACTCTGTCAGATATCGTCGTTTTACATTCATTGAAGCCCATTGGAGTCGATTGTCCCTTTGTGTTGATTGAAAATTTTCAAGGTCTATCTTCCTCATTTGAAGTTGAATTTCAACATTTCTTATATATTTGAATGAGTTTGCATCTGACTCTGTCAGATATCGTCGATTCACATTCAATGAAGCCCATTGAGGTAGATTGTCACTTTGTGTTGATTGAAAATTTTCAAAGTCTATCTTCCTCATTTGAAGTCGAATTTCAACATTTCTTATATATTTGGATGAGTTTGTATCTGAATCTGTCAGATATCGTCGATTTACATTCATTGAAGCCCATTGAGGTCAATTGTCACTTTGTGTTGATTGAAAATTTTCAAAGTCTATCTTCCACATTTGAAGTCGAATTTCAACATTTCTCATATATTTGAATGAGTTTGCATCTAACTCTGTCAGATATCGTCGATTTACATTCATTGAAGCCCATTGAAGTCGATTGTCACTTTGGGTTGATTGAAAATTTTCAAAGTCTATCTTCCTCATTTGATGTCGAATTTCAACATTTCTCATATATTTGAGTGAGTTCGCATCTGACTTTGTCAGATATCGTCGATTAACCTCCATTGAAGCCCATTGAGGTCGATTGTCACTTTGTGTTGATTGAAAATTTTCAAAGTCTATCTTCCTCATTTGAAGTCGAATTTCAACATTTCTTATATATTTGAATGAGTTTGCATCTGACTCTGTCAGATATCGTCGATTTACATTCAATGAAGCCCATTGAGGTCGATTGTCACTTTGTGTTGATTGAAAATTTTCAAAGTCTATCTTCCTCATTTGAAGTCGAATTTCAACATTTCTTATATATTTGGATGAGTTTGTATCTGACTCTGTCAGATATCGTCGATTTACATTTATTGAAGCCCATTGAGGTCAATTGTCACTTTGTGTTGATTGAAAATTTTCAAAGTCTATCTTCCCTATTTGAAGTCGAATTTCAATATTTCTCATATATTTGAATGAGTTTGCATCTAACTTTGTCAGATATCGTCGTTTTACATTCATTGGAGCCCATTGAAGTCGATTGTCACTTTGGGTTGATTGAAAATTTTCAAAGTATATCTTCCTCATTTGATGTCGAATTTCAACATTTCTCATATATTTGAGTGAGTTCGCATCTGACTTTGTCAGATATCGTCGATTAACATCCATTGGAGCCCATTGAGGTCGATTGTCACTTTGTGTTGATTGAAAATTTTCAAAGTCTATCTTCCTCATTTGAAGTCGAATTTCAACATTTCTTATATATTTGGATGAGTTTGTATCTGACTCTGTCAGATATCGTCGATTTACATTCATTGAAGCCCATTGAGGTCAATTGTCACTTTGTGTTGATTGAAAATTTTCAAATCCTATCTTCCCCATTTGAAGTCGAATTTCAATATTTCTCATATATTTGAATGAGTTTGCATCTAACTTTGTCAGATATCGTCGTTTTACATTCATTGGAGCCCATTGAAGTCGATTGTCACTTTGGGTTGATTGAAAATTTTCAAAGTCTATCTTCCTCATTTGATGTCGAATTTCAACATTTCTCATATATTTGAGTGAGTTCGCATCTGACTTTGTCAGATATCGTCGATTAACCTCCATTGAAGCCCATTGAGGTCGATTGTCACTTTGTGTTGATTGAAAATTTTCAAAGTCTATCTTCCTCATTTGAAGTCGAATTTCAACATTTCTTATATATTTGAATGAGTTTGCATCTGACTCTGTCAGATATCGTCGATTTACATTCATTGAAGCCCATTGGAGTCGATTGTCACTTTGTGTTGATTGAAAATTTTCAAAGTCTATCTTCCTCATTTGAAGTCGAATTTCAACATTTCTTATATATTTGAATGAGTTTGCATCTGACTCTGTCAGATATCGTCGATTTACATTCAATGAAGCCCATTGAGGTCGATTGTCACTTTGTGTTGATTGAAAATTTTCAAAGTCTATCTTCCTCATTTGAAGTCGAATTTCAACATTTCTTATATATTTGGATGAGTTTGTATCTGACTCTGTCAGATATCGTCGATTTACATTCATTGAAGCCCATTGAGGTCAATTGTCACTTTGTGTTGATTGAAAATTTTCAAAGTCTATCTTCCCCATTTGAAGTCGAATTTCAATATTTCTCATATATTTGAATGAGTTTGCATCTAACTTTGTCAGATATCGTCGTTTTACATTCATTGGAGCCCATTGAAGTCGATTGTCACTTTGGGTTGATTGAAAATTTTCAAAGTCTATCTTCCTCATTTGATGTCGAATTTCAACATTTCTCATATATTTGAGTGAGTTCGCATCTGACTTTGTCAGATATCGTCGATTAACCTCCATTGAAGCCCATTGAAGTCGATTGTCACTTTGTGTTGATTGAAAATTTTCAAAGTCTATCTTCCTCATTTGAAGTCGAATTTCAACATTTCTTATATATTTGAATGAGTTTGCATCTGACTCTGTCAGATATCGTCGTTTTACATTCATTGAAGCCCATTGGAGTCGATTGTCCCTTTGTGTTGATTGAAAATTTTCAAGGTCTATCTTCCTCATTTGAAGTTGAATTTCAACATTTCTTATATATTTGAATGAGTTTGCATCTGACTCTGTCAGATATCGTCGATTCACATTCAATGAAGCCCATTGAGGTAGATTGTCACTTTGTGTTGATTGAAAATTTTCAAAGTCTATCTTCCTCATTTGAAGTCGAATTTCAACATTTCTTATATATTTGGATGAGTTTGTATCTGAATCTGTCGGATATCGTCGATTTACATTCATTGAAGCCCATTGAGGTCAATTGTCACTTTGTGTTGATTGAAAATTTTCAAAGTCTATCTTCCACATTTGAAGTCGAATTTCAACATTTCTCATATATTTGAATGAGTTTGCATCTAACTCTGTCAGATATCGTCGATTTACATTCATTGAAGCCCATTGAAGTCGATTGTCACTTTGGGTTGATTGAAAATTTTCAAAGTCTATCTTCCTCATTTGATGTCGAATTTCAACATTTCTCATATATTTGAGTGAGTTCGCATCTGACTTTGTCAGATATCGTCGATTAACCTCCATTGAAGCCCATTGAGGTCGATTGTCACTTTGTGTTGATTGAAAATTTTCAAAGTCTATCTTCCTCATTTGAAGTCGAATTTCAACATTTCTTATATATTTGAATGAGTTTGCATCTGACTCTGTCAGATATCGTCGATTTACATTCAATGAAGCCCATTGAGGTCGATTGTCACTTTGTGTTGATTGAAAATTTTCAAAGTCTATCTTCCTCATTAGAAGTCGAATTTCAACATTTCTTATATATTTGGATGAGTTTGTATCTGACTCTGTCAGATATCGTCGATTTACATTTATTGAAGCCCATTGAGGTCAATTGTCACTTTGTGTTGATTGAAAATTTTCAAAGTCTATCTTCCCTATTTGAAGTCGAATTTCAATATTTCTCATATATTTGAATGAGTTTGCATCTAACTTTGTCAGATATCGTCGTTTTACATTCATTGGAGCCCATTGAAGTCGATTGTCACTTTGGGTTGATTGAAAATTTTCAAAGTATATCTTCCTCATTTGATGTCGAATTTCAACATTTCTCATATATTTGAGTGAGTTCGCATCTGACTTTGTCAGATATCGTCGATTAACATCCATTGGAGCCCATTGAGGTCGATTGTCACTTTGTGTTGATTGAAAATTTTCAAAGTCTATCTTCCTCATTTGAAGTCGAATTTCAACATTTCTTATATATTTGGATGAGTTTGTATCTGACTCTGTCAGATATCGTCGATTTACATTCATTGAAGCCCATTGAGGTCAATTGTCACTTTGTGTTGATTGAAAATTTTCAAAGTCTATCTTCCACATTTGAAGTCGAATTTCAACATTTCTCATATATTTGAATGAGTTTGCATCTAACTTTGTCAGATATCGTCGATTTACATCCATTGAAGCCCATTGAAGTCGATTGTCACTTTGTGTTGATTGAAAATTTTCAAAGTCTATCTTCCTCATTTGTAGTCGAATTTCAACATTTCTCATATATTTAAATGAGTTCGCATCCAACTTTATCAGATATCGTCGATTAACATCCATTGAAGCCCATTGAAGTCGATTGTCACTTTGTGTTGATTGAAAATTTTCAAAGTCTATCTTCCTCATTTGTTGTCGAATTTCAAAATTTCTCATATATTTGCATGAGTTTGCAACTAACTTGGTCAGATATTGTCGTTTACATTCATTGAAGCCCATTGGAGTCGATTCTCACTTTGTGTTGATTGAAAATTTTCAAATTCTATCTTCCTCATTTGAAGTCGAATTTCAACATTTCTCATATATTTAAATGAGTTCGCAACTAACTTTGTCAGATTTCGTCGATTTACATTCATTGAAGCCCATTGGAGTCGATTCTCACTTTGTGTTGATTGAAAATTTTCAAATTCTATCTTCCTCATTTGAAGTCGAATTTCAACATTTCTCATATATTTAAATGAGGTCGCAACTAACTTTGTCAGATTTCGTCGATTTACATTCATTGAAGCCCATTGAAGTCGATTCTCACTTTGTGTTGATTGTAAATTTTCAAAGTCTATCTTCCTCATTTGAAGTCGAATTTCAAAATTTCTCATATATTTGCATGAGTTTGCAACTAACTTGGTCAGATATTGTCGTTTACATTCATTGAAGCCCATTGGAGTCGATACTCACTTTGTGTAGATTGAAAATTTTCAAATTCTATCTTCCTCATTTGAAGTCGAATTCCAACATTCCTCATATATTTGAATGAGTTCGCAACTAACTTTGTCAGATTTCGTCGATTTACATTCATTGAAGCCCATTGGAGTCGATTCTCACTTTGTGTTGATTGAAAATTTTCAAATTCTATCTTCCTCATTTGAAGTCGAATTTCAACATTTCTTATATATTTGGATGAGTTTGTATCTGAATCTGTCAGATATCGTCGATTTACATTCATTGAAGCCCATTGAGGTCAATTGTCACTTTGTGTTGATTGAAAATTTTCAAAGTCTATCTTCCACATTTGAAGTCGAATTTCAACATTTCTCATATATTTGAATGAGTTTGCATCTAACTCTGTCAGATATCGTCGATTTACATTCATTGAAGCCCATTGAAGTCGATTGTCACTTTGGGTTGATTGAAAATTTTCAAAGTCTATCTTCCTCATTTGATGTCGAATTTCAACATTTCTCATATATTTGAGTGAGTTCGCATCTGACTTTGTCAGATATCGTCGATTAACCTCCATTGAAGCCCATTGAGGTCGATTGTCACTTTGTGTTGATTGAAAATTTTCAAAGTCTATCTTCCTCATTTGAAGTCGAATTTCAACATTTCTTATATATTTGAATGAGTTTGCATCTGACTCTGTCAGATATCGTCGATTTACATTCAATGAAGCCCATTGAGGTCGATTGTCACTTTGTGTTGATTGAAAATTTTCAAAGTCTATCTTCCTCATTTGAAGTCGAATTTCAACATTTCTTATATATTTGGATGAGTTTGTATCTGACTCTGTCAGATATCGTCGATTTACATTCATTGAAGCCCATTGAGGTCAATTGTCACTTTGTGTTGATTGAAAATTTTCAAAGTCTATCTTCCCCATTTGAAGTCGAATTTCAATATTTCTCATATATTTGAATGAGTTTGCATCTAACTTTGTCAGATATCGTCGTTTTACATTCATTGGAGCCCATTGAAGTCGATTGTCACTTTGGGTTGATTGAAAATTTTCAAAGTATATCTTCCTCATTTGATGTCGAATTTCAACATTTCTCATATATTTGAGTGAGTTCGCATCTGACTTTGTCAGATATCGTCGATTAACATCCATTGGAGCCCATTGAGGTCGATTGTCACTTTGTGTTGATTGAAAATTTTCAAAGTCTATCTTCCTCATTTGAAGTCGAATTTCAACATTTCTTATATATTTGGATGAGTTTGTATCTGACTCTGTCAGATATCGTCGATTTACATTCATTGAAGCCCATTGAGGTCAATTGTCACTTTGTGTTGATTGAAAATTTTCAAAGTCTATCTTCCACATTTGAAGTCGAATTTCAACATTTCTCATATATTTGAATGAGTTTGCATCTAACTTTGTCAGATATCGTCGATTTACATTCATTGAAGCCCATTGAAGTCGATTGTCACTTTGTGTTGATTGAAAATTTTCAAAGTCTATCTTCCTCATTTGAAGTCGAATTTCAACATTTCTCATATATTTAAATGAGTTCGCATCTAACTTTATCAGATATCGTCGATTAACATCCATTGAAGCCCATTGAAGTCGATTGTCACTTTGTGTTGATTGAAAATTTTCAAAGTCTATCTTCCTCATTTGTAGTCGAATTTCAAAATTTCTCATATATTTGCATGAGTTTGCAACTAACTTGGTCAGATATTGTCGTTTACATTCATTGAAGCCCATTGGAGTCGATTCTCACTTTGTGTTCATTGAAAATTTTCAAATTCTATCTTCCTCATTTGAAGTCGAATTTCAACATTTCTCATATATTTAAATGAGTTCGCAACTAACTTTGTCAGATTTCGTCGATTTACATTCATTGAAGCCCATTTGAGTCGATTATCACTTTGTGTTGATTGAAAATTTTTAAATTCTATCTTCCTCATTTGAAGTCGAATTTCAACATTTCTCATATATTTAAATGAGTTCGCAACTAACTTTGTCAGATTTCGTCGATTTACATTCATTGAAGCCCATTGAAGTCAATTCTCACTTTGTGTTGATTGTAAATTTTCAAAGTCTATCTTCCTCATTTGAAGTCGAATTTCAACATTTCTCATATATTTGAATGAGTTTCCATCTAACATTGTCAGATATCGTCGATTTACATTCATTGAAGCCCATTGGAGTCGATTCTCACTTTGTGTTGATTGAAAATTTTCAAATTCTATCTTCCTCATTTGATGTCGAATTTCAACATTTCTCATATATTTGAATGAGTTCGCAACTAACTTTGTCAGATTTCGTCGATTAACATCCATTGAAGCCCATTGAAGTCGATTGTCACTTTGTGTTGATTGAAAATTTTCAAAGTCTATCTTCCTCATTTGTTGTCGAATTTCAAAATTTCTCATATATTTGCATGAGTTTGCAACTAACTTGGTCAGATATTGTCGTTTACATTCATTGAAGCCCATTGGAGTCGATTCTCACTTTGTGTTGATTGAAAATTTTCAAATTCTATCTTCCTCATTTGAAGTCGAATTTCAACATTTCTCATATATTTAAATGAGTTCACAACTAACTTTGTCAGATTTCGTCGATTTACATTCATTGAAGCCCATTGGAGTCGATTCTCACTTTGTGTTGATTGAAAATTTTCAAATTCTATCTTCCTCATTTGAAGTCGAATTTCAACATTTCTCATATATTTAAATGAGTTCGCAACTAACTTTGTCAGATTTCGTCGATTTACATTCATTGAAGCCCATTGAAGTCGATTCTCACTTTGTGTTGATTGTAAATTTTCAAAGTCTATCTTCCTCATTTGAAGTCGAATTTCAACATTTCTCATATATTTGAATGAGTTTCCATCTAACATTTTCAGATATCGTCGATTTACATTCATTGAAGCCCATTGAAGTCGATTCTCACTTTGTGTTGATTGAAAATTTTCAAAGTCTATCTTCCTCATTTGAAGTCGAATTTCAACATTTCTCATATATTTAAATGAGTTCGCAACTAACTTTGTCAGATATCGTCGATTAACATCCATTGAAGCCCATTGAAGTCGATTGTCACTTTGTGTTGATTGAAAATTTTCAAAGTCTATCTTCCTCATTTGTAGTCGAATTTCAAAATTTCTCATATATTTGCATGAGTTTGCATCTAACTCTGTCAGATATCGTCGATTTACATTCATTGAAGCCCATTGAAGTCGATTGTCACTTTGGGTTGATTGAAAATTTTCAAAGTCTATCTTCCTCATTTGAAGTCGAATTTCAACATTTCTTATATATTTGGATGAGTTTGTATCTGAATCTGTCAGATATCGTCGATTTACATTCATTGAAGCCCATTGAGGTCAATTGTCACTTTGTGTTGATTGAAAATTTTCAAAGTCTATCTTCCACATTTGAAGTCGAATTTCAACATTTCTCATATATTTGAATGAGTTTGCATCTAACTCTGTCAGATATCGTCGATTTACATTCATTGAAGCCCATTGAAGTCGATTGTCACTTTGGGTTGATTGAAAATTTTCAAAGTCTATCTTCCTCATTTGATGTCGAATTTCAACATTTCTCATATATTTGAGTGAGTTCGCATCTGACTTTGTCAGATATCGTCGATTAACCTCCATTGAAGCCCATTGAGGTCGATTGTCACTTTGTGTTGATTGAAAATTTTCAAAGTCTATCTTCCTCATTTGAAGTCGAATTTCAACATTTCTTATATATTTGAATGAGTTTGCATCTGACTCTGTCAGATATCGTCGATTTACATTCAATGAAGCCCATTGAGGTCGATTGTCACTTTGTGTTGATTGAAAATTTTCAAAGTCTATCTTCCTCATTTGAAGTCGAATTTCAACATTTCTTATATATTTGGATGAGTTTGTATCTGACTCTGTCAGATATCGTCGATTTACATTCATTGAAGCCCATTGAGGTCAATTGTCACTTTGTGTTGATTGAAAATTTTCAAAGTCTATCTTCCTCATTTGAAGTCGAATTTCAATATTTCTCATATATTTGAATGAGTTTGCATCTAACTTTGTCAGATATCGTCGATTTACATTCATTGAAGCCCATTGAAGTCGATTGTCACTTTGTGTTGATTGAAAATTTTCAAAGTCTATCTTCCTCATTTGAAGTCGAATTTCAACATTTCTCATATATTTAAATGAGTTCGCATCTAACTTTATCAGATATCGTCGATTAACATCCATTGAAGCCCATTGAAGTCGATTGTCACTTTGTGTTGATTGAAAATTTTCAAAGTCTATCTTCCTCATTTGTAGTCGAATTTCAAAATTTCTCATATATTTGCATGAGTTTGCAACTAACTTGGTCAGATATTGTCGTTTACATTCATTGAAGCCCATTGGAGTCGATTCTCACTTTGTGTTGATTGAAAATTTTCAAATTCTATCTTCCTCATTTGAAGTCGAATTTCAACATTTCTCATATATTTAAATGAGTTCGCAACTAACTTTGTCAGATTTCGTCGATTTACATTCATTGAAGCCCATTGGAGTCGATTATCACTTTGTGTTGATTGAAAATTTTTAAATTCTATCTTCCTCATTTGAAGTCGAATTTCAACATTTCTCATATATTTAAATGAGTTCGCAACTAACTTTGTCAGATTTCGTCGATTTACATTCATTGAAGCCCATTGAAGTCAATTCTCACTTTGTGTTGATTGTAAATTTTCAAAGTCTATCTTCCTCATTTGAAGTCGAATTTCAACATTTCTCATATATTTGAATGAGTTTCCATCTAACATTGTCAGATATCGTCGATTTACATTCATTGAAGCCCATTGAAGTCGATTCTCACTTTGTGTTGATTGAAAATTTTCAAAGTCTATCTTCCTCATTTGAAGTCGAATTTCAACATTTCTCATATATTTAAATGAGTTCGCAACTAACTTTGTCAGATATCGTCGATTAACATCCATTGAAGCCCATTGAAGTCGATTGTCACTTTGTGTTGATTGAAAATTTTCAAAGTCTATCTTCCTCATTTGTAGTCGAATTTCAAAATTTCTCATATATTTGCATGAGTTTGCAACTAACTTGGTCAGATATTGTCGTTTACATTCATTGAAGCCCATTGGAGTCGATTCTCACTTTGTGTTGATTGAAAATTTTCAAATTCTATCTTCCTCATTTGAAGTCGAATTTCAACATTTCTCATATATTTGAATGAGTTCGCAACTAACTTTGTCAGATTTCGTCGATTTACATTCATTGAAGCCCATTGGAGTCGATTCTCACTTTGTGTTGATTGAAAATTTTCAAA